>NC_067473.1:80417625-80575125 GCF_947179515.1 Apodemus sylvaticus | reverse complement strand
ACCTTAATTAAAATGTGGGTGGTGGGGAGGAGTGGGTGGGCAGCAGTCCTTCTCACTCCAGTTCGAGAATAAGGAAAAACAAAAAATAAATAGTTCAGGAAAAGAAAAAGTGGTCCTTTCACAGTGTGAGACAGAAATTATTGTTAAGCTTTTGGTGTTTCTGGTGGGTCTTGACACTGAATACAGAAGGCAGTTCACAAGGTAGCATTTACTGAGTGCCTACTATGTGCTGAGTACTATCCTCAGTGCATTCATTTATACTACTTGTTTTGTTAGGAGACCTGTAGGGGACAGAGATGGTGACAGGCAAAGTCTCAGCCTACAGGTATCAAAGTCAGGATTAAACCCCAGAGCACATAGTTTTCTCCTTTAACTGATATATGTAAATACCTTTTCCCCCTAAGCCCTGCAATTCTGAAGGCATTTCAGACTCAAACTACTGTTCTCAACATCTTCACTATCAACAGCAAACCACTAGGTAGTCTGGTACCTGGCACACAAGGAAAGTCAAGGGAGAGTCTTGGGGGGAGGGGGGTAAACAAGGTGAGGTCACTTCCATGGGCAAGCTTTCAACATGGGGACTAATCATTGCCCAAAAGACTTAGTCTTTGCCTTGGCTAAGAGCCACATGGTCTGCCTTGGAGTTCTCGAACCACAATGGGAAGATGGAGGTTCTTTCCCAGTTAGGTTGTCCAGGAAGTTAAGTGAGTACCACATGTCAAAGGCTTAGTGAGTGCCTGGACCAGGATAAACTCTGAATGACAGTACCCGAATGATCAATATAGCATAATTGAGGGCTGTTAGTAGAATCTGGATCTGCAAGTTTGGAGTGGTAGAAAAAGATAGCTATGAAGTCAATTTGCACATGGAGAGATGTGTGTTAGAGTTCTCCAGAGAGACAAAACCAGAAAGATGTGTGTATACAGATAGGTAAGAGATTTACTGGAGACATTAGATTGCATGGTTGTAGAAGCTGAAAAGTACCAAGGCAAGCTGTCAGCAAGATGGAGAACTGGATAATCCTAAAACAGAATTCTCAATCCCAAGCCAGTGACCAAGAAAATTAGGGGGTCACCAGTGCAAGCCCTAAGGTCCAAAAGCTATAGACCCTGCATTCTAAGGCCTCCTGGCAGGAGAGGAATGTCATTACTGCATAAGAAACTGCTCCTCTTCTGCATTTTTCTTCCATTTGGCAGACCTGGTGTGTTTGACCACATTTTGTGGGGGTCAAGGCAGGGTTCCTTGCTCAGACCACTGACCCGGATGCTATATCAGGATGCTAAATTAAGCACTGCATCATGGAGACTAAAGGAGAACTCACACTACAAGACTCTGATACAGACAAAAGTCGATTTACTAAAACACCCAACAGTGAAGCAGGCTGAAAAGAGAAGCATGAACCCAGTGTGGGAGGAGTAACTCACACCTCTGTACACTAGAACTGCGCTGTGGGCTTAGGCGGCTTTCAGAATGTCACCTATAAAGGGTTCTTGCCAAATATCTCCAACCTGCTCCTGATGGAGCACCTACTCATTTAAGGGGCATACAGAGTTCAGAAGAACATGTGAAACCACACCAACAGGAAGGAAATAAATTGTCAGGACAGGAGGAGGAGGGATAAGTACCTAAGACATGTAAGAAGCACATCAACAGACACAACAGGTAGGCAACAAGACATTCGCAAAGCAATTGAGGAACCCTAAACACTGATTAGATCTTTTATATTAAAACTGTATTTGTTTTCATACAAGAATCTTTATCACTTAGAGGTGTGTATTGAAATATTCATGAGCAATACGGGGCAAAGGCTAGGCTCTGCTTCCCAAAGATCCTTTCCAGGGCAAAGATAAAGGAAGTCAAGGCACGTACTGACCATTGTTGTGGTTGGATAGTAGCAGCATGGGGATTATTTCACTATTTATTATATGTACATATATGAAATTTCCCATAACACATCTTTTTTTCTAAATAACTGCTCTAGACTCGGGAAAGTAGAGTCAGATGTAAATACTTGCATGTGTTCAAGTAGAAAGGCGAAACTATCCAGGTTCAGTGTGTGGAAGAATGAACAATATAGTTGAGCTCTGTGACAAAAGGCAGATGGTGGGACACACCACACATTTGTGAGAAGAAATAAAGAGGACAAAGTCTGGAAAACCATGAGACGTGCTGGGGGTGCATCTAGTTGGTTTTGTTTTGTTTTGCTTTGCTTTGCTTTGTTTTGTTTATAATTCTTATGTGCCAAACATATATTTTCCTCTTAAGCCTTAACATATTTGTAAGACATTTTTCTTTCACTGTGATCATAATACCTGACAACCAGAAAGAAAGAAAGATGCGTATCACTTACCTCAGAAGTCCCAGGCCATCGCAGTATGGAAGAAGTGATGCAGCAATGCTAGTCAACCCCAACAAGCAGGAAGCAAAGACACTCATGGCATAGTAAACAGGAAGTAGGTCAGAGCAGGAGGTGGTCAGAACAAGCTACAGCCCACAAGGACACACCTTCTGTGACCCACTTCTCACTGCCTCCTGGAGCACTGCGTCCTAGCCCTCAGGATCTAACAGTCTCTAGAATGGTCACAGACACAGAGATGTGACATAGTCATTTCCTAGGTATGTCTCAATCTAGTCAAGATGATGGTCAAAATAAGCCATCCTACCATACGTGTTAATACTGAATCAGTAAGTATCTCTACCATGCAGAATAACAAAGTGATGTTTACAGAAAGCATTTACTACTTGTGAGGACACAGACAGACAAAGCAGGATTTAAGCCACCAAGATCCAAACCCAGAGAACTGAAAACAGCCCACAGCCAAGCACTGCCACCAAGCTGTATCATGTCCACCTGAGGCCTGGGTAAGTCTTAACCAGAGCTTAGCTTCTTGGGAGATGGTTCAACCAAGTCTCTGACATGACCTGAAAAAGGAAGCAAAAGTCAGGAAGCAAAAGGACACTGTAGCCATCTGTATGAAGGATGGCAAAAACCTGCACAAAGGAAGACAAAACAAACCACACTGACATCAAAAATGAAGAGAACAGGAACACATAAGAATTGGTAGTGGCCACCCTGAGACTGCCCCACCTTGGGATCCCTCCTATCTGAAGACACCATTGGTGATGCTAAAAAATGCTTACAGGCGGGAGCCCTGAACGGCTGTCCTCTGAGAGGCCCTGCCAGCACCTGACTAAGACAGATACAAGTACTCACAGTCAACCATTGGACTGAGCCCAGGGATACCAAAGGAAGGGTTAGGGAAGGACTGAAGGAGCTGAAAGGGATTGCAACCCCATAGGAAAAACAACAATATCAAATAACCAGACCCCTCAGAGATCCCAGGGACTAAACCACCAACCCAAGAGTATACATGGGTGGGTCCATTGCATGTATACATACGTAGCAGAGGATTGCCTTATCTGGCATCAATGAGAGGGGAGGTGTTTGGTCCTGTGGAGGCTTGTTGGCCCAGCAAAGGGGGATGCTAGCGGAGTGAGGCAGGAATGGGTGGGATGAAGAGTACCTTCTTAGAGGCAAGGTGGAAGGGCATGGGGTTTACGGAGAGGAAACTAAAAAGGGGGACATTTGAAATGTAAATAAATAAAGTAATCAATAAATCAAAGAAGAATTGGTAGTGGATTGGGCTAGCGGGAGGGTGTGGGGAAGGCTGCAACACAAGGAAGTAGAAGGATGCTCAAAATGAGCTTTTCTCTTAAACCACTGGAGCCAAACACAGGATATAAATTCTGCTGTATTAGATGCAGCTATACTTCTGTGTTCATTACTTGCTACAGGAAATAGTTAAATTTTCTTTGCAAGATGATACTTCTGTGGTTTGGATATGTCCCTTAGAGGTTCATTTCAGGAACATTTTTAAGTTAATTCTTGATTAGCATACAAAGAAAGAGATTTCATTGTGATACTTTCATACGTATGTATGTTTGTTTGTATGTATGCATGTATGTGTGTATGTATGTATGAATATCACTATACTTTATTCTTACTCTCTCTGCTGTCCTTTCTCCCTCTAAATACTTTTCTTTACAGTTTGAAGAATGCTTGAATTCCATTTCCCATGCAACTTCTTCCTCTTTCTCATATTCCTTCTTTTCCCATTACATACATATTGATGTATATTAGAATCCTTCGATCATATACCGAGGAGTGGTATGGCTGGGTTATATGATAGTTCTATTCTTAGTTTTTTGAGGAACCTCCATGCTGACTTCCACAATGGCTACATAGATCACACTCTTACCAGGAGTGTTTAAGGAATCTCCTTTCTCCACATCTTCATCAGCATCTGTTACCAGTGCTTTCTTGATGATGGTCATTCTAAATGGAATGAGATTGAATCTCAAAGTAGCTTGACTGATGTCCAAGGATGATGTACTTTTTTTTTCAAATCTGTACTGCCTGTTTCTATTTCTTCCTTTTTATTAGGCCACTTATGAATTGGATGATTTTGTCAGAGTTCTTTGTAAATTCTGGATACTAATTCCCTATGAGATATGAAATTGGCCAAGATTTCCTTTCATTCTACAAGCTCTCTTCTCCTGCTGTTTTCTTTTGCTGTGCGGGAGATTTTTGGTTTTGTATGGTTTCATTTATCAGTTCTCAGTCTTATGTCCTGTGGGTTGGTTGGTTGGTTGGTTGGTTGGTTGGTTGGTTGGTTGGTTTGGAATTGGTTTTACAAAGTTATTACCTATGCATATACCTTAAAGTGTTTTACCTGTACTTTCTTCTAGATCTAGAAGTTCAGAGTCTCAGGTATTACAATACGACCTTCTATAAATTTCAAATTGATTTTTATGAAGGATGAACAGTTTTAATTTCATTCTTTTACATGTGGATATCAAATTTTCTCTGCACAATTTGTTAAAGGTACTATTTTTATTCCAGTGTGTATGTTTGTATGTGTGTGTGTATGTGTGTGTGTGTGAGTGAGTGTGATCAACTAAACCCATATGATAATGATATTTAGAGGCAGGACTCTTAAAAAGTAACTGGAATTAGATGACGTCATGAGAGTAGAGCACCATAGCAGCATTGGTGACCTTATAAGGAAAGAAACTTTCCAAGCCAGCACATAGGCTCTGTCTTCTTGTGGGACTCCCTCTGCCACAGTATCAGTCATGCAACATGGAGGCTCTTATCAACAGTGCCAGTGCCCAGCTCTTGAGATTCCTAGCCTCAGAGACATGAGCCGTAAAACACCTCTTCACAGTGCTACAGCAATCAAAAATTAACTAGAACACCTATGAAGGTGTGAAAAGTCGATTTTTACTCGGTAGATAAAGGACAAACTTTTGTATGCTTTGCTTACATTTTTTCAGAAGAACCACTGGATTCTAGTATGTGATGCAGGGATTCCAGGAGGGTTAGGCCTGTGTAAGATCTGAACAAAACAGCCTGCTCACCTGAAGTTTGTTGAAAGAGAGGTTAACCTTCTAGTGTAGGAAAGGAAAAACAACTAAACAAATTCGTGGATCTTGATCCTCCTGTGCTTGAGCTTATGAATATGGAAGACATGTTCATTTTCTGCAAAGACCAGAATGAAGCCCACTGAAGTAGAGTTAGTGGTCCAAACTGTACAGCTCTGCGATGGGAGGGGCAGCATAGAGCTCTCAGAGTTCCTGTTGCCCTATTTGTACAGTCCTTACCCCATCTAGCCATAAAACCTTCATGATCCTACAACACAGGACCCAAGACAAGACAATGGGAAAACCTTCCACCAGTGAGTAACCAATTAATTTTTTCAATTAAGAATCAAAGGCCACATTAGCCATGTACTGGTACCTTACATGCCATCATGACAAGATAATATTACAACAAAGGAGATAATCTTAGAAAGGTTTAATTAGTAGAGCTTAATTATTGATAAATTACCTAGTGTGGTTTACTAGGTCGTAGAGAGTTAAGTTAACTCTGGATTTGTTGAACTAGTCCCTGCATTCAACATAAGTAGGAAGGTTGCCTCTAGTATCTTGACCCTGAATTTTGGAGAAGTGCCTGGGATGGATAACACTATCTTCCAGTATCAAGCCTTCCAACATTACTCAAAATATCTGGTCACTCTTTTGAGAAGGAGACACTACAGAAATTCAGGGGAAGTTAAAGGAGAAAGGTGAGCTATAGTCTCAGTATAATGTGTATGTTATCAAAGATAGACCAAAAATAATGATAAACTGTCTGTCAATGTACCAGCTGTCTGTCAATCACAGCTTCACTTAGAACAGGCTGGATAGTGAGTCCTTCATGTCAAAATAGAAAAGACACATATTGTAGTATTAGCAGTGATTCCACCCATCCTATCAGCAGGTAGGTAACCCTTGTCAGCATCAGGGTAACCCTTGTCACCTTGGATACTCTTGGAAGTTTAATCTCAGAGATCAAAAGACTTCCCCTGTTATCATCATATCTATAGGTGGAGGGGCAGCACCAGACCTAGATTAGATATGGAAGAATTTATTCACAAAGTAGAAATGACAGTTGGTCCATACCCATTATAGATGCCTGGCCTCATCCATTTATCACTTTGTGCTCCAAGTCCTGGGCTAATGCTATGGAATGAAGAGGAGTTGGGTCTTTATCTTTTGTGGTTGAAGGATACAAACAGCCAAATGCTCATTTGCGGTGTATGAAGGATCCTACAGCACTGGCATAGAAATAATAAATGGCAAGACAGACATAGAGAAGGAAAACAAGCCAGTTCCATTTATGAAGGAGGAGGGAGAAATAGTCAAGAAAAGCCACAAGGAGAGTGAAATCACACAGGTCTCACATGAGATGACATCACTGCATTGGGAGAACATCAGTCCCCAACATGGGATCAACATGTGCAAATGACACCAAGGCTGAAACAGAATGAATAGAAATCGTGCCCCCTCTCACTATAGCCTCACCACCATGTAATCAGATGACTGACAGCTTTGATTGCTGCCCATTCCAGATGCATAGCACATTCTGTCACTTCAATCTGTCAGTGCTAGTGATGACTCGAGTGCTTGTTGATGGCCAGTGACAGACAAGATGGAAGAAATAAAGTGAAACCTTCTTTAACTTTTGTACAAGCAATAAAGCTTTGAGTATACAGAAATGAAATAGCTGCAATAAACATCTTCCTGTTTAACTCTTTAAGCACACTGGAACCAGAGAACAATCTGTTGTGGAGCATCCTGAACCACCATGGTTTGCTAGAGTAAGGCAGAGACAGTAACTGGAGTTTTCTAATTCCTCATGATATTCTCCGGTCACCTTGGGCAGCCGCCTTGCCTGATTCCATCACTCTATTCTTCAGAAAGGGCTCATTGCCTGTGCATATTCTCTCTTGCAATGAAAGGTGTGATGCTCTCTGCAAGGCTCTATTTTTATTTTAAGTGCTCATTTGGGAACACTAAACTTTGTTTTGCTAAGTCATTTGTAACAAATAGCATATGATCTGAAGTCTATACATTTGTCCCCCGGCTTCAAAGACTTCTACTCCCAAGAGCTTGAATTCTGGCACCTCACCCAGCCACATGGTTGAGTTGTTGATGATCGGAGGGCAAAACTTTCCATAACAACTTTTAGTGTCAAAATAGCCTCCTGTTAACAATTGGGACAGCCCCTCTCCTTCCCTGGTGACCTGCATTTCTGCTGCTTTCACCAAGATCTTCAGTCCTCACCTGAACCCATCAGGGAAGAAGCGAAAGACAGAAGTATAAACGGACAGAAGCCCTCTCTAAAACACAAAGTCCATGCACACTCTATCATGGGATCAAGTGTTAGGAACGCCACAGTAAACACATGAGAGATCTAAGCATCAAGGGAGCAGACATCCTGCATGGAACACAGAGTCCAGAGACCAGTATCAGCAGGTTTAAGAAGAAATGCAAAGCTGGGACTGAGGTTTGGATGTGGTTTGAGCGTCCTCTAGGGGCATGTGTCAAAAGTTAATCCACTGTGAGAGTAGAAATTTGGTCCATGATGCTTAGCAGTGAGCAAGATTGGAAGTGAGCAAGATTCTACAACATCAACAGGGAGCCCAGGAGTGAATCCTGGTGACTTTGTAAAAGAAGATATCAGGGAGACACAGACATATGTGCACTTCTTGTCTCTTGACATCTGATGGCATGTGTCAGAATCCCTACCAGGCCTTTCCTTTTAATCATACAAAATCTTCCTAAAAGCTATTTGTGGCTGTGCTCTCCCTGAGCCCTACTGTTGGACCAGTCCTCTATTACCATCACTGGGGCCTGAAGGAAAAGTAGCAATAATAGCTGGGCATCATCCAAGTTGTAAAGTTCTCATTTTAATATCTATTTAGTAGAAATAATGGAAACATCATACAATAAATGTGACCTCTCTCTCTCTCTCTCTCTGTGTGTGTGTGTGTGTGTGTGTGTGTGTGTGTGTCCCTTCCTCTCTCCTTCCTCTCTCCTTCCCTCTTTCTTTCTGCCAGTCCCATAGTCCTAGACATCTAGGTACCCATGTAGCTGAGGCAGGTAGATCATTTTAACTCTTACCAGAGCTACAGAATGAGCCTGGGTCTACCTGGGTAACTAACTGAGACCTTGTCTCAAAGTTTGAAAAGAAAAAAATCTAAAGAAGGCTAGAGTTATAGCTCAATGGAAAAATGCTTGCACAGCATATGAAAAGGACCTTACAGTCAATCAGTCAATTTCCACTAATGCAAAGAAAAATTTAAATAAGTATCACATTTGAAATCAATTCAATATTGATATATGTACATAGGTGCACATATGCATATATACATACATGTTTTATGTACATGCACATATTATTTTGGCTGCTTTATTATATACCACTTGTGCACAAAACATACTTGATCCATTTTGCTCTTGCTGGGTGTCTTAGTAGTTTCTAATTCCTTGTTGTCCCACACTTTGCTCCAACAAAAATCCTAATAAAGGTTTCTATGCAGTGCTCATAAGTTCTCTGGGCTAAATATATGTAAGGAGTACGCTAGTCATCTGCCTATGAGCAACTCAATGTCTTTGGCTTTCATATTGCTTTATCTGTGCATGCATGGCCGTGTCACCAGTCCAAATGTCTTCTCTGTATTCTCTTCCCAAATAATCTCCTAGGCATTCATCAGGAGTGTAGTGTCCATTTGTAACACGATTTTTGTTTGTTATAGTCCAATTAGATGTCCGTAGTTTTCCCTTTATTTCACTACCCATTTCTTCCCAGTCTCCTCTTGTGGTTCCTCCTCCTTGCTGACCTCCATTGACGATGCCCCTGGCCTGAAGCTCCTCTTTTCTATATTAATATGCAGAACCTTAGATGCACTTACACACCCATGGCTTTACTGCTGTTTCTATATTAACATCCTTGAGCACACACATAACCTTGACCTTCACCACCTATGCCAAGGTTATGTAGCTGCCTGCTAACACAATGCCTCCACTGCAAACCTGGTCCCTCACAATCATGGTGCCCAAACTCCTGCTTCTTCTCTACAATCTAGTCATCACCTTCCTTTCCATGTTCTGCAAACAGCAGTGCCACATGCCCAGTCGTTGATGCTAAAGTTTAAGCATGACTGATTCCTCCCCCCCCACCCCACCCCCCACCCCCGTCTCACCTACACCCAGCATGGCAGATGCACTCTCAACTCTGTCAAACTGCATCACAGTTTGACCCTTCTCAGGGCCTCACCTTCATTTCTCCTCAGAGATGCAGCAGTCTTTGCTAACATTCCTTTGCTTCTCTTTACCCTGGTCCAGTCCACCCCGCACACAGCAGCCCGCACATTTCACTAATGGACAACATGCAGATATCCCCATCAGATAGTAACAGAGAGGACAAACAGCCATCTTCAAGGAATAATGGTAGAGAGAGGAGCTCTCTCCTGGCCCTGACCCTCCAGGGGACCCTGACCATCCACCCGTGTTCGTGGCAGTCATGGGCTGCTATCTCTGTCAGGGCCTAAACTCCTTAATCCTGCCCCCAAATGGTTTCTCTCAATGCACATTCTGAGTGCTGATGGCATTGAGGTATCTCATCCCATGGAATGTCTAGGGACAAGGGGCGAGGCCCTGGTACACACGCTCTCCAACTCTGCTGTGAAGTTATCTAGTCTTTATCTGCACAATTTAAAATGACAACCACACAATACAGAGTTTGGCTGAGGAAAAGTGGGGCAATATCTGTTTCACAAAATTAGAAGAACCATGCATCACCCTTCCTATAAGCTTCCGTTGCTGCTCTAGCCTCTCACTTTCTGAGCTGATAGTGCTCCTGTGAACATGGTGAGCATCCCAAGACCCACCAGACATTTGGCAAGAAATGTGGGAACACCAACCCCACAAGGTGACACAGTAAAGACAGAGGGGCAAGGATTCTTTGTCTGCCCAGGGAAAGCAGAGTTCTGACAGGAAACAGAGTGGCTGTGGTGGGCAGACTAAGCTTATTTTCTGCAAAAAAGGCTAAAACTACAAAGATTGTGCTGAGACTGGAGTGCATTGATCCCAACTGCAGGTTGAAGAGGAGTCTGGCTAGTAAGAGATGCAAGCATTGGGAAGGACAAGAAGAGACAGGGCCAAGTGATCCATTTCTAAGCGGATTTTGTTATAAAGACAATAAAATCTTGACTTTAAAAAAAAAAGTCACACACATGTAAGCCTGATAGTCACTAAATCACTAAATCACTGACAAACCAACCTGTACTGACCAACCGCCTGATGCTGAAAGCAGGAACCACTGCTGAGAACAACTAAGAAACATCGCACTGCCGAGGCTCTACTGAGAAGGCCAAGCAGGTTACAAACGTGAGACTGCAGTAAAGTTACTGCAGGTGGAAAAGATACTTAGGCAAATAGGCCCTCCTTTTAAAGTGGGTGTGAGAACCATGCAAGAAAAAGAAAAGCTGACTTGGCAGAAATTCTCTCTCTCTCTCTCTCTCTCTCTCTCTCTCTCTCTCTCTCTCTCTCTCTCTCTGTGTGTGTGTGTGTGTGTGTGTGTGTGTGTGTGTGTGTGTTTATATGTATACATGTGTGTCCATAATTGAGCATTTCCCCCTCTGAAGGAGTATGAACTGCTAATAAAAAGAAGCTTCCCTATGGGCTTCCTCATGTACGGTATTGGCATTTTCTGTAATGTTAATAGAAGAGAGGTGATCACCAAATGCTTAACATAAGACTACTTAATACGATCCAACTCGCCCTTCTCCCAACAGCTTCTGCAAAGGTTTTTCTGCAAAAGGACTGTCTCGTTGTAGTAAAAATGAGCATGTGGTTATTATGCAGGAAGATTTGTATTCTCCTGCAGTTATCTGGCATCAAACACATTCTCCAAGAGTGGTAGAGTCCTCTGTTGCTGAGAAACACAGAATTCTTCTGCCTGGAAACCGGGCTGCTTTGATCTATCTGCTTCCCATTTTGCTGCCCATCTCTCTGCTGGCATGCGATGCTGGGTGGTGGTAGGCAAGGACCGCAGGCAGGAAAAATGCAGTGTTGTAGGAAGCGAATGATCACTTCGAGACTTCACTGTTTAATATTGCAAAAGCCTGTGGAGGGGGTACTTGAGAAAAGCCAGTGGGCAACCTGCAGTCCATGTTCAAGGCAGTTCCTGTGCTCTGCCTGCATTTCCCAGCTTCCTCTAGGAGGAAAGAGCCATCCCTTCAATGCCTCCCGCACAAAGTCTGAAATACCTAGCAAAGTGACTCCCAGTGGGGCAGATCTAGATGGTTCCTACAATCAGAACGAATTGTTTTAATATCTTCAATTACTGGGGTTTTCCGTTTCTATTGTTCCACGAGCTGAGTTCTGTTTATGAATAAAATTTTATATCTGGGGAGTCCCCTTCCTCTTCTTTGCACTTTTGTGAGGCACCTAATTAAGGATAGAGTCAGAGATAAAACAAAACCTAGGTATTAACCAAACACTAAGCCACAGGGCCTTCCTGTCCCTCAGTTTGATAATCTTTGACACTCCATCATATGAGCTGACGTACTCAGTAATAATCATAAGTGCAGTCCCAGAGTCACTAATGCACCTGAAGTGAAGACACACAGCAGCACCATCTAGAAGACATAGCATGAGCCCCGACCCGTTGCTTACTTGTCTGCTCTGTGCCTTAGAGAAGCTGATTTAGCTCTGTGGTGGTTGGTCCTGGTTTTGAATTTGATGAGTTTGAGAAATGCCTAGGATAGGAGTAAGGCATACCTAACTTGTTTGAGGGGGCATTTCCAAGGATGATTCACTGAGGGGAGACTATGATTAGCTGTAATAAAAGAATGGGGGCAGAAAGCCAGCCTAGGCACCTATCTATCTATCTATCTATCTATCTATCATCTATCTATCTCAGTCTGTCCTTCTGTTTCTGTCACTCTGTGTCTCTCTGTGTCTCTGTCCCTCTCTCTCTCTCTCTCTCTCTCTCTCTCTCTCTCTCTCTCTCTCTCTCTCTCTCTCTCTCTCTCTCCTTCCTAGTTGACAAGAAGTAAGCTGTTCTGCCCTGCCTGCCCCACTTTGGTGGGCTTGCCACCTCTGAAACCACGAATCAAAATAAATTCATCTAGCTTTAAGTTGTTTCTCTAAAGTATTTTATCATGAAAGCAGAATGAGCAGCACATGCTCATCTTTCTCAGCCAGGGAAAGGAAGAAAGAAAAGTATTTAATAGGCTCAATACGGCTCAAGACTCCGATGTCCCATGAAACCCTCCATAAAGGTTAGCAATTATTTGCTATGTTTCAATTAGTTTAAGCCATTAGTCCTTCACTATTTGGCTATTTCAACTTTTTTCTTATATTAAATGTTATGACTCAGAAACACAAGCTCAGGAGATAGGAAAAGAACTAAGTATACTTTTCCAAACAAGGATCATGTGCATGGCCTCTAAGATTCCCAGACTCCCAGGAGCTGACACCACATGAAGACTTGAAGTCCCTTAAGTAGCCCTTTCCTGTGTGGGACATGTCTGTACGTAAGAATGCTGGTCCTGTGGTAGGAGGAACGCTGCCCTTCATAACTGCATTGTTATTTCAGTTTGCTCTTTTGAGGTAGAAAGAGTCAGTCTCATTTTATTTCTAGCATAGCAAGTGTGTCAAAGACAGAGATATGGTTCTATCCCTTTCCATGAAACCCCAGCACTGTGTACATTACCTGGCTCAGGCTTTAAATATTTGTTAACTGTCATGAATAACTCCAGAGACTTAAAGTTAATTTGCTCCTGATTCATTGTAGGTACTACATCATTTGTTTCTCAGACTGTTTATCGAAGTGGTCCTTCACAACCTAAAGAAATGCTTCTCTTCCTACAGACCTAGGTTTGATTCCAAGTACCCATATGGCAGCTCACAACTGTCACTAAGCCCAAGTTCCATGAGTTCAAATGTCTTATTTTAGCCTTCACAGGCACCAGGCACATACATGTCCAGACATGCATGCCTCTAAAGCATCATACACATAATATCAAATTAAATTAAAATTAAAATACTTTAAGCAGTCCTTCAATTTTAGCACACTATCCCAGGATTATTTTTCACATAATAAAAAATAAAAATAAAGTGATCGTCCACCTTCTCCTTCTCTCCCTCTTTCATCCCTCACTCAGCTCATTGAGAAAAATAAACCAGCTACACTTGTTCCTAGAAAATTCTTGGAGATTCCAAAGTATAGATTATATTTAGTTAGTACACATTCCAACATAGTTAGCTGTTGACTAATGATTACATTTCCCTTTAGGGAGAAAACATGCTAGTTCTCTCCAAATCTGTCCTGCTACTAATTTTAGCCCATACCAACCACTGAATCTTTATTTCATTCCCCATGATGGATGCTAAGCTTCTGTTCTTATTTCTGATTGACCTAATCTTTCTCCAAAAAAAAGTTTTTTTAAAAAATAGGTTTTTTTTCTTAATTAATATTGCTTCCTGTACAATTTTAGAGGTTGCTAATTTCTCTTCTCCCTTCACTAAGTGGGTAATGTCTCTCTCTGCTCATTTTCCATCTATATGGTTGCAGAAGAGCATGCCATACATGGCCAGAGAAACCCTGACTTGAGACAGAAAACACCAGGAGGCACACCAGGCAGCTGAAGAAAAAGAGAAAAGGGGAAGCTCCCTCAAGCAAGGCTCTTCTAGTATCCTGGGCTTCTCCAGGCAAGCCAGCCCCAGCAGGATACGGAATGCTGTTTTATTTCCAAAATAGAACTGACAGTGTACTTGGCCTAGTAAGTTTTTTGCTTACTTTCTAGGGAGTGTAGTTCTCTCTTCGAGAGTGCACCTTCTCTTGGTAGTAGTTGGTAGGGTAGGCTAGCAATGAGTCAGCATATTCTAAGAGAGGCCATCTCTCTTTTTTTTTTTCTTCTTTTTTTTTCTTCGATATAATTTTTTATTTACATTTCAAATGATTTCCCCTTTTCTAGCCCCCCACTCCCTGAAAGTCCCATAAGCCCCTTTCTCTTCCCCTGTCCTCCCACCCACCCCTTCCCACTTCCCCGTTCTGGTTTGGCCGAATATTGCTTCACTGAGTCTTTCCAGAACAAGGGGCCACTCCTCCTTTCTTCTTGTACCTCATTTGATGTGTGGATTATGTTTTGGGTATTCCAGTTTTCTAGGTTAATAGCTACTTATTAGTGAGTGCATACCATGATTCACCTTTTGAGTCTGGGTTACCTCACTTAGCATGATGTTCTCTAGCTCCATCCATTTGCCTAAATTTCATGAATTCATTGTTTCTAATGGCTGAATAGTACTCCATAGTGTAGATATACCACATTTTTTGCATCCACTCTTCTGTTGAGGGATACCTGGGTTCTTTCCAGAATTTGGCAATTATAAATATGGCTGCTATGAACATAGTAGAGCATGTATCCTTATTACATGGTGGGGAATGAGAGGCCACCTCTTAATTTAGTCCCATTTCCCCGTGGGTGTCTCTTGCAGGCCCATAACCAGGATAGGCTGATGCAGGATAGGTCCCTTCAGCTAGGAAAGGCCCAGAGTCCGTTGGCCACCTACCTCATCCCCTATCAACCAATTAGTTTAAAGGTAACACTGTTCTGCCAATCACATTGTGACTAATGGTGGCTGCCCCAGAACTGTATAAAAGGCCCATGTAGCCTGGAATGTGTGAGCAGGGCGAGCCCCAGCATGCTGGATAATAAATAAAAATCCTCTTGCTTTTTGCATCAAAAAATAAAAGAACTGACAGATCTAATTTAACACAAACCTTGAAAGATCCTTGGGAGTCCAGTGTACCTCTCAACCCATGATGCAACAGGGCAGGGGCGGGGAGGGGGGAGTATTCCTAAGAAGACTTTCACATGACAACTGTTTTCAAAGGCAGAGCCTTTTATCTGAAGGATAAGATTGACAGGCAATGACTTAGAAGCCCTTTTCCATTGTTCATTTTGTTGTTGTTGTTGTTGTTGTTGTTCTTTTTGTACTTATACAGCATCCAAGCCACTAATTCTTTCTGAAGTCAGTTCTGTATTTTGAGAAGTCAAAAAGAAGCCAAAGAAAGTTCAGGTGCTGTTTGTAACTCTTCATCCCAGGGAGAGTGGAGACACTGAAAGAACAAGAAGTTTGGATGTATGAACAATTCATGAGTTGGTTCAGATACGTAGCTACATGCTGATGCTGGTGATAACTACACTTGAGTAAATGCGGAGCTTACCTAGTGAGAGCTGAAAGACATTTTTGGCAAGGCCAAATTGAAGAGAGATGGGGGGAGTTAAATGTACAAGTGGAAAACTTCCCTGTGTGAAATGTTAGCCACAGAGTCTAAGATACATCAACACACACACACATACACACGGCTGTAGATTTATAGCAAGTACTATGGAGTCTTGGGGCACATACAAAAAGCCTACACTCCAGACTTGCTGCAACTCCAATTCTGGGCAATGGGAGAAGTCTTGTAAGCACGCCTACTGTTCCAGCCGAGAGAGAACCTTCTAAGCAATTAAGAATTCAGTCCAACCTGTACAATGATGAAGACCATGGGTTTGACCTTCCAGATAGGTGACTGAATCTTGTGCCTCATTTTTATGACCTGGAAAAACAGAAATTACAACTCCCTTTTATAACTTGTTTCAAGAAATAATTTCTGACATGTGCACGAAGCATAAGACGCTTGGAAAAATGCAACAAGCAACTGTGGTGAAACAATGAGATAAACTTTTACAGTCTACCTTATATATTTCTATGCTGTATCTTCATAAATATATATAGTATGACAATAATTAGGGAAAAGTGATTGACAAATTACAAATACGTTTGTAACTCCATGAAGTTGCTTTATTTTTAAAGAACAAACGTAGGCAGCAACATAGAATGACCCAAATCCAACTTGCTCATACCACTCAACAAGACAGTCAGGACCTAGGTGGTCACAAAGTCAGCACCACTGATTCAAATGGAGTCCCATGTCTGCTAGAAAATAGATAGCACCCTGATATATATACCAGCACCCTCTGCACACAGAGCTGGTCAAGGCTAGATACTAAGAAGTGACTCCCAGGCCTGCCCCAGAGGGGCAGATGTGGATCCTCTGGAAAGCCAAACTGAAGAGCACATTTTACATTTTTGTAGTTTAGCAAGGACTGTCCCTCTTGCAGCAGGTGCATTACTAGGCCTTAGGGCAATGTCTGGCACATAAGAAGTAAAAGGGCTGTGGGAACCAGCTGCTCGAGCCAACTGGAACAGTGTACTTCCTGCAGCAGTCCACTCTGGTGGCACATTCAAGTTCTCCCAAATGCCATGTCTGGAGGTGAAAAGAGGAGAGCTTGGGGTCCCACAGGTGTGCCTCAAGTCCTCTTTCTACCGCTGGCTCATGTGAGGTCATCTGCTTGGGAGCATGCTTGCCTCCCTTGCCGCTATATAATCAACTTTACCAGTGATGATACTGAACTGGCCATGGTGGCACAGGATGGTAATCCTAGTACTGGGAAGGCTAAGGGAGGAGGATCACTGCAACTTTGAGGCTAGCCTACTCTACATAGTATTCCAAGGATAGCCTGGGCTACGTAGAAATATCTTGAATCATCAATCAACAAATAAACAAATAAATAAATTAGTAATGCCTTACAAATGTCTTATAAAAATGATTACGAATAAATAATAAAATTTCCTAACCTGAAGATGGAGAGGTGGCTCAGTCATGAAGAACAGATTCTGTACTTGACCATATTCTGTTGCTAACATTTATACAGAAGCTCACAACCATGTTTGACTCCAGTTCCAGGGGTTCTAAAATTCTCTTCTGACCATCATGGGAACCAGGCACATGACACATATGCATATGTACAGGCAAATATATGTACATATTAAATAAAAATTAATAAATGTTTTACTATCCTAATATAACTGCATTTACACAGTAACTTGTTTCTAAATGTTGCCCTTTGTAGCTGTGTACTTGAGAAGCTAAGTGTACTGAGTAAGTAAGCCTGGTCTTTCCTTAAGCTTCACTATGTGAACTGAATCAAAAGAGGAAAATATGAACATAATATCGGATGTGGACTTTTAGTTGGCTCTGAACAATAACAACTGACTATTTCTCAAGTGGTCATTTCTATATGGTCCTTATGTTTAGTTCTCTTCTCACAAATGAAAGTGATTAAATAAATAATTTAGCTCTCAAGTGTTTTCCAAACAGGGACCAATTTATTGTAAGTGATGAAATTTAAATGCCTTGACTGCTACCACTTCTCATTACCAGAAAATCCTCTTCTGAACAGAGTCCACTGTATATATAAAACTGATTCCCGTGAGTATAAATTAAAGAGCGGATAGGAGCCTATGCACAGGGAAGGAGTGCTCTCTTCACTGTGTATTGCTTAGGATCATAAGAATTACAAGGGTAAAATTGACAGAATCATGCTTTTTGAATGACTTAGGAATGGAGACATACATGTACACAATAAGTTGAAACAAAAGCCAGATGTTGAAAGTGTGTGTCCATAGCACACTTCACATTTTCACACATGTTAGCAGTGTGTGCCTTAGAAAGGATTCCTGACAGAAGCACACTCACCCAGCCCTCCACAGTTTCCTATTCTATATCTAAGCTTTCTGGTATTGTGAGATCTGCTATGCCCATTTTTTAGTCTTATTTACTATTCAAATAGTACCTATAAGTTGAAGCATACTCTCTGCGTTTTCTTCTAATGGTTTCTGGGTCTAGGACTGTTGTAGGCTTATAGTTTTCAAAACCTACTTTTAATAAGTGTTCTTAAATACTTTAACTTTCTAGCCCATCACCCATCAGAGGGAGTGGAAAGGAAAGGTTAATCAAGTAAAGGAGAATGTGGATCTGTTTGGAAAAAAATTATTTGGAGCAAAGCCGGTCTTTGTTGTCAAGATATCAAAAGTTCAGTTCACAGCAATCAGCAGCAGCAGCTTGATCCACTCACAAACACCATTCATGAATCCGCAACAGCTGTTCTATGCAGAAGAAACTATGAGGCTCTACCAAACAGCCCAAGCCCACGGAAGCAGCAAAAAGCCACCAGAACACCATCAGAAGTTTTTTGGTGGCATTTCTTTCTATGAAGTCATGACAAACAATGACCAGCAAAGAGTGGCAAGGTGAACCAGTACCATACAGAGCACCCACTGTCTATTGGTTTATATTTATATCCTCTCCAAATACCACATGCCCTCTCAAGCATCCAATCTGGCAAAACATTACCTGATCCTTTTCTAGAAAACACACGTGTCTGTTCTCAGCAAAATATCCTTCCAGGTATCTGTTTCAGCAACTCTTATAAGACAGTTTCCAGAAAAACATCACATGACACAACTAAGTCTTCAAAGAAACCAAAAATGTCCACTTCAGGTCTAATGTTGAGGTCTTTGATCCATTTGTAACTGAGTTTTGTACAGGGTCAAAGATAAAGATCTAGCTTCATTTTTCTGCATGTTAAAAGTCGTGTTTCTCAGCACCTTTTGTTGAAGATATGTCTTTATTCCAACATTTATTGTTGACATCTTTGTCAAAACTGTTCTT
The DNA here is from genome assembly GCF_947179515.1 of Apodemus sylvaticus. Classification (NCBI taxonomy): domain Eukaryota; kingdom Metazoa; phylum Chordata; class Mammalia; order Rodentia; family Muridae; genus Apodemus; species Apodemus sylvaticus. Next base: position 80,556,164 of record NC_067473.1, on the reverse strand, counting down.
GTAGAACACTGAGGTTCCTAGTCTGAGTTCCCAGTACATAGCTGGTGTGGTGGTTTGAATGTGCTTGGCTCAGGGAGTGGCACTATTAGGAGGTGTGGCCTTATAGCGACATGGACATCTATCTGGATCTTCCATTCTGTTCTACTGGTCTATGTGTCTGTTTTTGTGCCAACACCATGCCATTTTTATTACTGTGGAGCTATGATATAACTTGAAGACAGGTGTGGTGCTATCTCCAACAGTGTCATTTTGTTCTGAGTTGCCTTAGCTATCCTAGCTCTTTCACATGGGTGTTTTTTGGTTTGGTTTGGTTTGGTTTGGTTTGGTTTGGTTTGGTTTGGTTTGGTTTGGTTTGGTTTTGAGTTTTTGTTTTTAGTTTATTGTTTTTGTTTTTGTTTTTCTGGTAGATTCTTCATTCTGGAGGGAGCACTTCACCACAGTTAAAGCCAATTGGCCAGACAATTATGCTGTGGCTATTTCAGGCAGTCTAGTCTCCTCTATGCCTATGCCCACAATGGCATAACTTCCTCTGACAAGGCCACACCCACTCCAACAAGGCCACACCTCCTAATAGTGCCACTCCCTGAGCCAAGCATATTCAAACCACCATCTGTGTACTGGGAACTCAGACTAGGAACCTCAGTGTTCTACAAAAACAGTCAGCAGTGCTCTTAACCACTGAGCTCTGAGTCTCTCTCTCTCTCTCTCTCTCTCTCTCTCTCTCTCTCTCTCTGAAATTTTTTCATGAACATCTCTTGACAGAAAATTACTTCTGCTTTGATTTATTTGAAAACATCTTCCAACACAATACACCTGACTTAATATAAGTTGCTATTCTAAACTGGTGGAAATAAGAAAATGTGTCTATATTTAGTTATATAATTAATTTAAGACTTGAGTGTTGTATAGAAAGATGATAAAGCCTTGTGAGGAAGTAAGGGGAACAATGACAAATTGTATTTTATAACGATAATGACAAAAGCTCTTTGAACTAGAGTAATGGAGCAGCAGTGAAGAAGCTAGCTCTGTAGTAGCCTAAAAGACAGTACAGTCATCACAGAGGCCAGGAGGGAGTAGGATTGGTGTTAGACACACCAACATGACTACAGGGAATCATACAAAAGTAGACTGTTAGGAGACATGTGAAAGGCTGCATGGAACTACCACAAAGGAACTACCACAAAAGTCCTATAGGAGAGTCTCAAGGAAAAAGGCTATGAATTAAATTGTATCCAACCATGAGTATGGTATCCACCAAACTTATATGCTAAAGTGCTAAATATTACTATTTGGAGATAGTACTTGAATGATATAATTACGAATAAGTGATATCAGAAAAAATGGGACCCTAGAGCTGGAGAGATGGCCCAGCCATTAAAGGCTAGCCTCACAACCAAAATTATAAGAATGGAACCCTAATCTTGTGTGACTACTGTACTCTGAAGAGAAAATGCATGAAATTTTCATGAACAAAGGAACATGCAAAGACAGAGTGGGAGCTAAGTACCAGCTATGGAGGGATGTCTCAGAAAATACCAGCAACACCAGTACCTTCCTTCTCCTTGGTCTTCTGATCTCCAAATATCCATTCAGCCACCCAGTCTGGGACATTTCATTTTAGCCCTAGAAAACAAAGCCAAGGAATCACATGATCAGACATCCATTGCTCCCTCCACTGCCATTTCCTCCCAGAGTCCCCTTTAACTCAGGTTATCTTATTACAGTTCTGCCAGTCTAAACCCTTGCAAAGATCTTGGAATCCTTGGGATGGTCAGACAGGAATTGGATCTTTGCTATCTCTTCTAGGACTAGGATTTAAAATCTTGCATTTCCCTGTCTCTGTCATAAGGAGACAAACTCCCTAGTCCTGGGTTCCTGCCTTTTGACCTTTTTATACCCAGCAAATGCAAAAGCAGCATCAGTGCAAAGATGTTGGCTTCCTTCAGCTCTCCTGGAAATCTCATGACCCTCCTCATTCAGTAAGTTTTGCCTATAGTCATAAATTTCTTAAAGGTTCTTAGTGCAGAAGGTTACAGATTTACCAGCCTTTCTAGTTTGTGAAAATCTTCTAAGCTACCTGGTAATGAAGCAGCAGACAAACAACATCTGGGCAGATATTTATCTTGTTACGTTAAACATGCACCTGGCCCCTTAATTATCAACTATAATTGACAACTTCATCATCACAGAGTATTTTTCTGTCCATGCCACAGTGGTGCAAGTAATTAGGTAATAATTAATGATTCTTAAAGTACACTATTTCCTGTGAGTTCAATTTTCACTGTACATATACTTAAAGAGCAGCATTTCTGTTTGCTTTACCCTACAGAGGAAGGTTCGATCGAGTGGAAATCTCTGTGCCTATTTAGGAATCTCAGAGGATGGTCTGCACTCATTTCTGACCATTCCTCAACTCTTCACAGTGTTTTGAACCTTACCAAATAATCACTGCATATTAGAGATAATTATATGAAGCAAATGTAGGAACATCCACAACAGTGTTTACAACTACATCAGACATTAAAACAGTGGTTCTCAACCTGTGAGTCATGACCCCTTTGGAAGATTGAACACCCTTTCTCAAGGGTTCACTTAAGACCATCGGAAAACACAGATACTTACATTATGATTCATAACAGTAGTAAAATGATAGTTATGTAGTAGCAATAATGTTATGGTTGGGGGTCAACCACAGCATGAGAAACTGTATTAAAAATTTGCAACATTAGGAAGGTTGAGAACCAGTGCAATAAAATAAAATAGCCAGCCAATGACTGCCCCAACTTGAGACCCATCCTATGTGAGAGAGCCAACCTCTGACACTATTAATGACACTCCACTATGCTCACAGACAAGAACCTAGCATAACTGTCTCCTGAGGGACTTCTTCCAGCAGTGGATGGAGGCAGATGCAGAGGCCCACAGCCAAACATCAGGGATAGAACTGAGAAATCTGGAGGGGCCAAGGACAACCATAAGAAGACTCAGAAAGCCAACTCACCTGGGACCATGGATCACCAACCAGGGAGCATATAGAAACTGGACCTAAACTCCCTACACATTTATAGCAAATGTACAGCTTGGTGTTCATGTGGGCTCCCTAATAAGTGTAACATGGAATAGTCTCAGTCTCTTTTCCCTGCCATTGGCCCCTCTTCCCCATACCTGGACTGCCTGATTGGGCCTCACTGGGAGAGGATATGCCTAGACCTGCTAGGACTAGAAGTCTCAAGGTGGGATGGTAACCAAGGAGGGGGGCTCCCTTCTCCTCAGAGAAGGGGAGGCAGCAATGGAGGGAGGTATTTGTAGGAGTGGGACTGGGAAGAGAAGAGGGAGGGGCTGTGATCAGGATGTAAAGTGAATAAAAATTAAAATAATAAATAATTAAATCTTTAAAATATAAGCAACTAACTCTGAAGGCAGAGTTAAGCGAATTATAGCACCTAGACAAAACAAAATGCCAACCAAAATGTTTAAGCAACAATTTCAAAGACCTTATGAAGATATGCGCAATGTTTGATGCCACCATGCTTTGGATCTTGAACGTTATACAAAGCTCCATGTACCTGGTCCTCAGAGTGAGTTGGGCTTCAATGTGATGATACTGGGAACTGTGGAGACAACCAGAAGTGGAGCTTGGCAGGGTTTCCGGGTCAGTAGGCAGGAACTCTTTCAGTGCAGTGCGGAAACCTATGGACTTTCTCCTCCCTTTTCATTTGCCCTTTGGCTCTGAGTGAGAGGTTCTGCTCCACCATATTATGTTCCCACCATGATTGCTACCTCAGCACAGGTCCAAAGCCATCAAGCCAACAGCTTGAACCTCCCAAAGTGTGGGCCTGAATGAACTGTCTCTCTTTATAAGCTGATTATCTCAGGCAGTTTAGTATAGCAACAAATAATTAACACATATCATACAAAATAAAAGTTTGCACTTAAAATTATATAAAATGTATATCTAATAAAACATAGTTCTTTTAAACAAAGCAAATAAACAGTTTAGCAATGCTCCAAGGACAAGTCGCTTCTCTAGAGGATGGCAACATTCCCATTTGATTTGCTTATTGGTCAACTGATTGATTTTGAGTTGAACACAGGGTGTTGTGCACTCTACCTCGGAGCTGTGTCTTCATTCTCATAATTTCTTTTAAAGTACATGTAACTTTAATTTTTTAAAAACCTATTTTAATGATAGCTCTTAAATGTTTTAATCTCTGTTTTAGCCCACCACCCACCAAAGGCAGTGGGAAAGAAAGGATATCAGGGAAGTGGGCTTGTTTTGAAAGGTTCTTTGGAGCAATTCCCATCTGTGTTGTCTGGAAATCAGCAGTTCAGTTCACAGGTTAGTAGCAGCAGCTTTATCTACTCGTAAATACTTCACAGATAAACCAGTAGAGTCAGGATAGCAAACACGAATCCTCAGCAGCAGAGCAACCTTGCAGAGACAGCCAGGCCTCAGCCTCAGCTCGAGTCAGTAGGAGGGACCAGAAGGAGGAATACCAGGAGTAGTTTTCTCTGCCTCAGTAAAGTAAAGATCAGCAAAGACCCACAAGCATTATACAGCTAGCTCTATAAGCAAGATATACATAGCCTCTGTCTTAGTCAGGGTCTCTATTCCTGCACAAGCATCATGACCAAGAAGCAAGTTGGGGAGGAAAGGTTTTATTCAGCTTACACTTCCATGACTTCAAAGGAAGTCAGGACTGGAACTCAAGCAGATCAGGAAGCAGGAGCTGATGCAGAGGCCATGGGGGGATGTTACTTACTGGCTTGCTTCCCTTGGCTTGCACAGCTTGCTTTCTTATAGAACCCAAGACTACCAGCCCTGAGATGGTACCACCCACAAGGGGTCCTCACCACCCCCCCATCACTAATTGAGAAAATGCTCCACAGCTGGATCTCATGGAGGTACTTCCCCACTGAAGCTCCTTTCTCAAGACAAATGTAGCTCATCTACGCGATGTAAGGCAAACCAATACATGTGTATTGTTAGTAAAGAATCCTTCATCATGTGTCCTCTCACATGTTTGCTTTAGCAGAACATTCTTTCACCTGTGTCTGCTTCAGCTAAACATTTCTTTAAGTGCTTGCCCCAGCAAAACACCATCCAACCGGCTTTCCATAGAACTCTTATGTTTGCACTTCAGGTACATCTTCTTTACACTTTTAAATGAGTAGCACACATCCAAAACAGGATATCCAAAGGATTCACAAGGTGAATACTGAGAGTTGCTTGGTCTTGGTCCTCAGAGAACTTACTGCATTCCTCAAAAGGGCCTATTCTAGACATTAGGAACTTTTACATATTTGTACATATTCTAAAAACACTTTTAGTGCTCATAAAAACATGCCCACGTTCTCTTTCTTCATGCAAACAACATCAGCAGTACCGTGCTTTCTCATTTCAACACCGTGCTTTTCTCTCTAACTCTTGGAATAGTTCCAAGTTAGCACACAGAAAGCTACCTAATTATTTTTAGTTGCTATGATGTTTTATTAAAGATGTGTCATAACTTATTTAACTGCTCTGTATTCATGTACATTTAGATTCATTCCAATCTTTTGCTATTTCAAATATGTTAGTCAGTTATGTTCATGTTAGTCAGAATTATATGGCAGAATTATGTGCAAATAAGACCATACTTCTGGTATGAAGACAGTCCTACAAGGTCAAGATTCCTATATTCATGCTCTTGTGCCTCCCTTTAAGGCAGAGATCAGAATGGTCAACGTAGACACAAGAATCATAAACACTTTGTAGCAATGGGAAAAAAATCACACAAGTGTCCATCCAGTTCATATAAAACAAAGTGTAGATGAATGTACATATCAGTCCCTGGGTCAAATAAATTTATCTGGGTCAGCAAGATAGCTCAGCAGGTAACTGTGCTTGCTGCACAGGCCAGAGTTCCCAAGTTCAACCTCAGAAGCCACATAAAGATGGAAAGAAGAACCAAATCCACCAAGTTGTCCTTTGACCTGCCTACACACACTGCCACACATGCCTGCATACGTCATATGTGCACACATACATCATATATTTTTAGCATTTACTTTTTCAAATTCTCCAATTACATACAAATTCCCCCTCACACTAGTCAGATTATCTGAGATCAAAACCTCAGGTGACAGCAGTTGCTGGTGAAGATGTAGAGAAAGGGGAACATTCCTCCATTGCTGATAAGATTGCAAGCTGGTACAACCACTCTGGTAATCAGTCTGGAGGCTCCTCAGAAAATAAGAAATAGTTCTACCTGAGGACCCAGCTATACAATTCCTGGGCATATACCCAAAAGATTCTCCAACATATAACAAGGACACATCCTCCACTATGTTCATAGTAGCCTTATTTATAATATCCAGAAGCTGGAAACAGCCCAGGTATCTGTCCCTCAACAGAGGAATGGATACAGAAAATGTAGTACATTTACACAATGGAGTATTACTGAGCTATTAAAAACAATAGCTTCATGAAATTTGCAGGCAAATAGATGGCACTTGAAAATATCCTGACTGAGGTAACCCAGTCATGAAAGAACACACATGGTATGTACTCACTGGTAAGTGGATATTAACTAAAAAGGAAGCCCAGAGTACCCACGATATAATTCATAGACCATATGAAACCCAAGAAGGAAGAAGATCATACCAAAGTGTGGATGCTACAGTCCTACTAAGTAGAGAGAAAAGAATAATCTCCAGGAAGTAGAGAAAGAAAGGGATCTGGAAGGGAGAGAGGAGGGGGAGGGGAAAAGGAGGCCAGTTCAGACACAGGAGAAGATGGGAGAGAAATACAGAGGGTCAGGAATTTGAAAGGAGGTGTGTGGCAGTGGGGGACGGGGAACTGGGGGTAGCCACTAAAAAGTCCCAGGTGCCTGAGACCCAAGAGATTCCCAGGACCCAACAGGAAGGTCTTTAGCCAAAATACCCAACAAAGGGAAGAGAGAACCTGTAGAGACCATATCCAGTGGATAGGCACTGCCCCCAGTTGAGGGATGGGGCCACCCACCTACCTCAAAAATATTAGTCCAGAATTCCTCCTGTCAAAAGAAAATTCAGGGACAAAGAGTGGAGCAGAATCTGAAGAAAATGCCATCCAGAGACTGCCCCACCTCGGGATCCATCGGATCTGCTGACACCAAACCCAGGCACTATTGCTGATGCCAAGAAGTGCTTATTGACAGGAGCCCAGTATGGCTGTTTCCTGAGAGGCTCTGCCAGAGCCGGACCAATACGGATGCGGGTGTACACAGACAAACATTGGGCTGAAAATGAGGAGCCCAATCGAGGAGTTAGGGCAAGGACTGTAGGAGCTGAAGGGGTTTGCAACCTCATAGGAAGAACAATATCAACCAACCAGACCCCCCAAAGTTCCCAGGGACTAAATCACCAACCAAAGAGTACACAGGGGCTACCCATGGCTCCAGCTACATATGTAGCAGAGGATTGCCTTATCTGGCATCACTGGGAGGGGAGGCCTTTGGTCCCGTGGAAGCTTGATGACCCAGTATAGAAAAAATGCTAGGTACTGAGGCAGGAGTGGGTGGGCAGGTGAGCCAACACCCTAATAGAGGCAGGGGGAGAGAGGAGGGGATGGGGGCTTGTGCAGGGGAAACTGGGAAGGGGGATAACATTTGAAATGTAAAGAAATAAAATAACCAATAAAAAGGAAAGAAAATGAAGAAAAATCAGAAGATAGAAAACCCTCCTGTGCTCATGAATTGGTAGGATTAATATTGAGAAAATGGCCATCCTACAGAAAACAATTACAAATTCAACACCATCGCCATCAACATTTCTGCATAGTCCTTTCCCAAAGTGAAAAAATAATTTTAAATTTTATATGGAACCACAAATAAATTCAAGACAATCAAACCAATCCTGAACAATAAAAGAGCTGCTGGGGCTATCACCATTTGTGATTGTAAGTTATACTACGCATCGTGGTAATAGTTATAAAAACAACATGCCGTTGACATGATTGTCACACTGATCAACACAACAGAGCTGAGTACCCACATATGTGTCCATGTACCGAAAAATGCCTGATTTTTGACAGAGAGGCCAAAATATACGTAAAGATAGTGTCTTCAGCAAGATGTCAGTAACACTGCATAGCTACACGTAGAAGAGTGAAACTAGATGTCTATTTCTTGTTCTACACGAAACTCAGCTGCAAATGAATCAAGGACTTCAACACAAGTAACAAAAAGAATGGACACACATGCACATGAAAGCACACACACACACGCACGCATGCACACACACGCACGCACACATGTATGTGCACCTACCTACAAGCTGCTTCTAGACCTTATGAAAAATGCTTAAAGAATTGTTTCATTTTCCTTACCCTGTCAGAAAGTCTGCGGCTCTGTGGGTTTGGTGGCTACTCAATTGGTGAAGCTTTGGTTCTGTCTTTCTTTGACTTTTCAGAGATTCTATGGGTCTGGTCCCATCTTATGATATTTCAGCAACATTAAGCCACATACATAAGAAACATTATGTACCCAAGAAAGAAATCTTAATTAAAAAATTAGAACTTCCATGGCAAACGTGTTGAATAAGACATAAACAATTAGTTTAAATGTGTTTCAAGTATCGAAAGGGGACGTGCACAGTTTCTTCAAAGAAGCCGTGAGAAACAGTTATTTCTGTTGAAAGTGGTGGAATCGTGAGTGCCACACATTAGCAAGAACATTCTAGAGTTGTGTCCTGACAAATGTTCTTGAAAGTTTTAAAAAGACACTTCAGACATTGAAAACTGGGGGAATTCCACAGAGGGGATTCACCACAAGTGAATTAACAAAGACAGCGGGAAATAAATCCAGAGTAGTCAGAAAAATACAGACGACTGTGTAAGAGTCAAAGAAACTTACAAGGAATTAATATGAGTACAGTTTGAAAACAGAATCATTAAGTTCTGGGACTGGCAGACCATGAGAACAATTCTAGAGACTCTGTATTGTTTTAACTATAATTTTCCATTTTGATAAATGATTATTTGCAGATGGCATGATTGTGTCAAGAAAAACATCTAAAAGTATAAGTAATTTTGTACATTTATGATGGCCATTTTCTGAAATTTTTTATTTTATTTCTTTAGAGCAGCATCAATTGGAATAGAAAATTATGAAATATAATAACATTTCAAAAACTACTAAAGATATAATATCAGTATTGAATCTCATAGAAGATGGTCACTTCTTAGAAGACTATAAGACATGGTAAAGAACTATTAAATGTGAAATCAGTGGATGAATTCTGCCAGGCTAATGAAAACTCTACTGTTAAAAAATTTCAGTAGCTGTTAAGTCAACGATAACCAAGCTACAATCCATGGAGCCACAGAAGTTAGTTACAGAGTTAGGAGTACCGATAGATTTCCCTAGGAAAGGGAATAGAATAGATAATTCGTGGATTTGGAGAGAACTAGAAAGGGGAGATCAAGTGGGGACTGGAACTCTGCTCACCACTTGGTAGCCAGGAAACCAGAGAACAAGAGCAACCCCGCCCTGCCAATCCAGGGAATCAAAGTTCTTCCACTGAATCCCAGTTCCTAGGGATTCTACCCCTGTCCAGCATGGCAGGCTGAGAAACAGCTCTTAATATATGGATGCCTTTGAGGGACACTACACAAACCACAGTACTGACCATGAAGAAAAGAACGATAACATTTCAGAATAGTCTTAAGATGTATATCCAACATATTTGTTTCATAAAATAAATAAATATGGTTAATCCCAGTTTATTTTGGAAGTATCATCACAGACCAGTATAGTCTCCATAGCGGTCCAGTCAATAACTGATTCAAGCCAGAGACTGATTGGAGTCATCCACTTATTATAAGGCTCCAACTCCCACTGATGGCATTCAGTGACCCCTAGAATAATGTCTGTTGTTCTAAGAGAGTGGCCCTTCAGCTTTCTGTATTGCATGTTGGCATAGAAAGTCTTGAGTAGACTCCATATGCCAGATTCTCCTGTCATTCTCCCTGCAGTGATGACTACCAGCCCCCCAGAAAGCCTCCGCACCCTCGGTATTTGAGGGCTGGACAATCTGTTGTTGCAGGATGTGCATCCTAAGATATGCAGCAGGAGCCTTTTCCTCTCTTCAGTAGGTACCAGGAGAAAAGTCCCTTCCTAACAACCCAAATGTCTATAGACATTGCTAAATGCCCCATGGGAAAAAAAATCACCATTTGAACACCATAGTTTCCATTTGTCTCACTAACTTTGAGCCATCTGTAAGGATTCAGCCGGAGTTGTCACCACTGGATCCCTGGTGTCAATATCAAGGGCTGTATAATCACACCATGGTCAAAGGCAGTGCCATTCAGCCATTGTGGAGAGGAGAGGAAGGCTGAGGGGAAAAGTTGAGGGAGATGTTGTCAATGGCAACAGGTATGTTGGGGGCTGAGAACTGGAAAAAAAGGAAGAAAGAAAGAAAGAGAGAGAGAGAGAGAAAGAAAGAAAGAAAGGAAGGAAGGAAGGAAGGAAGGAAGAAAGGAAGAAAGAAAGAAAGAAAGAAAGAAAGAAAGAAAGAAAGAAAGAAAGAAAGAAAGAAAGAAAGAAAGAAAGAAAGAAAGAAAGAAAGAAAGAAAGAAAGGAGGGAGGGAGGGAGGGAGCTTGAGAGAGTTTGGAGTGTGAAAGCGATGTGGGTAACAGATGTTATAGATGAGGATGTCACTACCCCATGTTTAAGAAGAAAAGAATAAAGAAAACACATAATTTGGGGTTGGAGAGGAGAAAGTGTTCAGCGTTTGACATAAAGAGAGATATAAGGAGAGCAGCCTACTATGAGCATTCAGGAGAGACTTCCTCTAGGGTTATAAGAGTGAAGGATTGCCCTTAAAGAGGCTCCCCCAAATCCTTGTGACCCCACAAACTCCTTCTCTTCTATCCCTACTGTGATAGCCTAAGAACAAACCTCTCTCTCTCTCTCTCTCTCTCTCTCTCTTCTCTCATCTCTCTCTACCTCTCTCTCTCTCTCTCTCTCTCTCTCTCTCTCTCCCTCCCTCCCTCCCTCCCTCCCTCCCCCCCCCTCTCTCTCTCTCTCTCTCTCTCTCTCTCTCTCCTCTCTCTCTGACACACCACACACACACACACACACACACACACACACACACATTTCCTCTAACTCCAAAATCATGCGAAAGTGCTTCTGGAAGGAATCTAATTTTTAATGGGTTGAGAAGAGGAAGAGAGCTGGTGGAAATTCCAGGAGAGGCCATCTTCTGCTCTTCTCCAAAAGATCTGTGCACGTCCGAGAGCGCTTTAGTGCAGAGTTGGTGCCATCTGGTGGCCAACTGTTACAAGTGCAGCATTAGCCCGCTGTGAGGACCTGTGAGCCAAGAGCAGTCCAAAAAAGAATGAAGGATTTGGAAGCTAGAAGGCAAATGGGCAACTTTATGAGCTCCTTTTTCCAGAACCCGGACCTTGAGTCCAGGGGCTGAACAGGACTCACACTCCTTCACCGACACTCTGCTCACCTCGGCCGCAGTGGACTTCTCAGGAGGGCTGGCTGTCTTGCCTGATCCCTTGTGTCTAGTTGTTGTTGTCCCATGGTGACATTTTCCTCCTAGTTATTAGCAGGCTTTATTACCAGTGCTTGGGTATATGATTTCTTCTTCGAAAATCCAACAAGCTTTTAATTAGATACACAACAGGAAGAGATATTAAGCTTATAATTATGCATCTGAAAGCCCAGCACAGCTAAAAGGAAGATCATCTCATAGATAAAGCACTGTTGAAAATTACGGGAGCGGCTTCCAGCAAGTACCCAAATGGAGAACTCCAGGGAGGGTCAATCGTTACTTAACACTTGTGGCAAAGCAAAGCCTATGAAAATATCGCGCCTGCTCCAATTTAGTGTGAATAACAGAAATTGGAAGTTACGCATCAAATCCTAAATCAGCCTCATTTTAAAGACCCTATATCATCTAAGGAGGAATTTAATAAAAGTTAGAGTCTCCAGTAATTACATCACTACAACTTGAAAGGAAGGGTCCTCTGGGATACTTCTCTTTCCAACCAATGTCACAAAATTGCCCGTGCCACAGATACATTTGTTGCCAAACAGACCAGGATGATCCCTCCCTCCACTTTGCTGCCTTTTGGACATATTTTTATTAATTTTGACAAAATTTTTGTTGATTTCTAATTGAGGCCTGGGCCTCCCTCAGGTTTGGCTGAAGATTTCTGACCTCCTAGATTCCCCCCAGCTTCTGAGGAAATGGTCTGGCTACCCTGGTAAAGCAGAGATGTGATACGCTCAGCCAAAATCGTCAAGCTACTCAAGAGGACCTGGCAAAATCCAGAGGAGGTCCCTGCTGATCCGAGTCCCAGAAGCCAATCTTGAGATTCACGAGCTAAGAAGTAAATAAACTATAATGGTTTTATCACCCTGGGCTTTGAAGTGGTTTGTGATAAAGTAACTGCTAATTGCATACATTTTTGAATAGTTCCCATCTCAACTAATATTTCAGGATTTAGAGTTCTTACATAAGCCTAATAACATAACAAGAATTGGGTCATAAGACCCAATTCTAACTTCAGAAGCAATGTGTCATTTCTTTATACACCCTTATACATAAAACCTGAAGGCAAATCTTCACTCCTTTTCTTGATTCTTTATTTTTATTTATTTATTTAATTTATATTTATTTATTTATTTATTTATTTATTTATTTATTTATTTGATGTCGGGAATGCTGGCATGAGAAAGACAGCTTGCTGGAACTGGTTCTCTCCTTCCACCATATGGATCCTGGGAATTGAACTCTGATCCTCGGGCTTGACAGCAGGAACCTTCCCACTGATCTCTCTCTCTAACACCCTTTAAACTTGTTTGGGGGTAGATAATTTTATGCAATTTAATAATTTGACATGAGTTTGGCATTTAGATTTTTTTTCAGATATGGGTGGGAACCATTTCTGATTTGGAATTTCTGCCCTAAGGATATTGATCTAGTATAATCATTACTGGAGGAATACATTGTAGAAAAATGTATTTCCTGACTCAGAAACTATAATTCACAAAAAAAGAAGTCCATTTGAAAGGGAGCTACATGGAATTGAGCAAACTGGATTGCCCTTGAGTCAGAGGTTTCTACAACTCCATTTGGAGTCTTCTTGCCTTGGACATAAAGAGCTCTACCATGGCATTCCACAACTAAGCAAAGAGGTGACATTTTAATGCATAAGGCCAATGCTTTCGAGACCTCCCTAAACCCTCATCTCACATCCAATTCATTTTAACAGCTGACTTTTCTAACTCAACCTTTCTTTCTACTCCAATTCTTTTATTATCTACAATTGAACCAATTTTAATTTTCTTCAATATGTTTCTGAATATTTTTCAAATCTTCCTATTTCCTACTGTATAAAAATACCTTCTGAAAAACAAAAATAGAAAAAAATCCTGGAAAAAACAATACACTCAATCTTTGTAAAAATGTAAAACTTGATTCTAAACAGACTGTTAGAGAATGAAGACAGACTGGGAGGAATATGTGTAAATCACATCTGATGAAGAAAGACTTTATGAATGAACACATGAATGCCACACCCTTCAACCCCTCTTCCCACCTTTCTCCCCAGTATCCTCTCCCCCTTCACACTACCTAGTGTTCTACTGTTTTCCATACCCTTAAGATCCCCTTTGCTGCCCACCAATGTCCTCTTTATAGTTTTGTGACTTCTACAGGTGCTCCAGGTTAAATACACAAATCTAAAGATTCAAGTGTTTTATTCACATATGAGTTAGACTTTGCATCTATGTTTTCTACTTCCACCTATTTACCTATAAAATTTCTTAATTTCATTTGTCTTTATAGCTGAGTAAAACTCCTTTGAGCATAGTCCACCACGCAGCTGTTACCATGAGTTGTTGGACATCTATGTTCTTCCCATGGGTTTATTACCAGTGCAACCCCAGGAATTTATAGTCTCATCCCAGGAATTTTATAGTCTCATCCCAGGAATTTGTAGTCCTCATCCCAGGAATTTATAGGCAGCAAAGATTGGGTTACAAAAAGAAAAAATAGGAAACCAAGTTTGGAGAAAATTTGGAGTCAGATGTGGTTCTGGGAAGAGCATTGTGGAATGAACAACTACTAGATTCTAGGACTTTCCATTGGTAGATAGCCATTCTTGGACTAGCTGAGCCACAGCCTATAAGCAACTCTAATATAAACCCTCTTTATTCATGCATACACACTCACCCACACACACACTTGAAGCACACCCTTAATGGCACAATGCCAGCAATGCCACCCTTCATAATTATTCTCAAATGATTCTACCAACTAAGGACAAAGTATTTGAATATATGAACCTATTGGTGTTACCTGCCCACAGGGACAAAGATTAGGCTGACTAGTGAAGGGGGCCGATGCTCTCCTGGCCTTGGAGACCATTTTACCTGAGACTTCTTTGCATGACCCAAGGTATAAAATCATACATACACCGTGGCAATCAGCATGGCAGTACATCAAAACGACAGGAATCAGTTGTCCTCAAGATTCAGTTACATCACTCTTGAACATATGCTCAGGTGAGGTGTCCTGCTAGCACAGGAGACCCTTGCTCAACCACGTTCATTGCTGCTCTGTTTCATAATAACTAGAAATTTATGACAACCTAGATCTAAATGTGGTACATTTACCCAATGAAATATTACTCGGTTTAAAAAATGAAACCACGAAGCTCACAAGTACATTGATATAACTAGAAAAAATCTCAGTGAGTGAGGTAAGTCATTCACAGAAAGACAAATACGAATTGTGGATGCTGGCTGTTAAGTCAATGATCATTGAAAAGCAAACTACAATCCGTAGAACCACAAACATTAGGTACAGAGTAAGGACTGGTGTGAGAGGTTGAATCTCACTACGAAAGGGAATAGAATAGACAGTTTTGTAGATGAATATGGTGGGGAACTGAAATAGAAGTATCAAACAAAGAGGACAAGGGAAGAGGGGACAAGGGAGGGGTGTGGAAAAGGGTGCTAAAACCTAGGTGCCGTTGAGGAGTCTTATGGGAACCTAATACAGCAGATGCTTCCTCTAATATATACATATATGAAGATGATCTAAACAAAATCAGCAAATAACAGGAGAGACAAAAGCTACAACTGGACATCTCTCCTTACCAAATAAAGCTTCCAATATCAGAATGGATTATGCTTAATCCAATTATTGGCTAAAGGAGTCCCATGGAAACCCCCAAACAACCCCAGACTATTGCCATGGCTAATTGTGATTCCTCAGCAAACAGATGGCAAGGCCCTATTGCTGAAGAAAATATGCACACAACTCATTGGGCAATAAAGAAGTCAAGCTGGCACCAACCTAAAGCCTTCACTCCCTACAGACTGGTATATATTCATGGTACTTGCAGATGCTTTCCATGTTACCAAAGGAGAAAGGTAAACCATATGTCCAGCTACAAAACCTTCAATCTACAAATGTGGACCCACCTGCAAGATGTGCCTGGTACAGGTACAATAGTGACCAACGCTCGTGGGCATAACTAATATCTAATTTGAGTTAAGACCCACTCCATGAGATAGAGCCCATATACAAAACTCCTTAGGATGCCCAGATCCTGAGACAAGATAGCACAATGACCTAGGGGAAAGCCAAACACTGTTTACTGAAAGAACTACAATAAAATGACTCCTTGTGACAGTCCTCAACACTCCTAGATCAGTGTCTTACTCAGCCCTCATTAGAGAAGCTTCTTTCTGCAGCAGATGGGAACGAATTCAGAGAAGCACAGTCAGACAATATGCAGAGAATGAGAGACCTTGGGACACTCAGCCCTAAAAGGGATCAAATTAATCCTTTCCTTTGGGCTCAGGGAACTCTGCAGAAGAAGCAGAGAGCGTGTGAGCCAGAGGAAATGGAAGGCACCCAAAGAAAAGAATCAAGACCTTCCTGACACCGCAGGACCAATGTAGACATGAACTCGCTGAGACCAAGGCAGCCTGCAGAGGGCCTGTCGGTCTGCACCAGGTGGGCACCTAGAGCTGAGAGAAGTGGGCACCTGCTCACACCCCCAACCCAGAAGCCAGCTCCAGTCAATGCAATTGACGACCACTCACAGAGAAACAAACTACTCCTAAGGGAAAGCTGCCAGCCCCGCAGTAGATGCCAACAGAAAAGGCAGCAGCCTCTCTGGAGGTTCCTTGACTCACAATCTGTGTCAAGGCTTTTATTTCTTATCTTACGTTTTTAGTTTTTATTTCTATTCTATTTTATTGTCTCTCTTTTTAATCCTACATGTCCTTGGTCTCATTACCAAGTCAGGCGGTTTTTGTTTTCTACCCTTGTCAGTCCTTTATATGTTTATTATGGCTTCTGGTTTGTTTTGTTTTTTTTTTTTTATGGTATTGTTGAGGTGCAAACACGTGTGTCTCAGTGTCTTGGCTTTTGCTCTTTCTTGTTGTTTAGCCATACTTTAATTTGTTTGTTTCTTATTTATCTTATTTTATTTCCTTATTTCTCCTTGGTTGTCTATTTGTTTTTCTAATGAGAGACAGAAAAGTTGAGAATCCAGCATTCCCAGCAGCATCTGCTGTGTGCTTCCCTGCATCCCTGAGTCTCTCCGGCTGCTGACCCCTTCCCGGTGTTTCTCATGTCCACAGGGAGCTAGCCCCTGCCTTACCAAGTGTCACAGCTGCACGAGTTTGATGTACAAAATGGTGTACATGGTCTACATGTCTCCTCCACATGACTCAAATCATGTCTAGACCATTACAACACGCAGCCCAGCGTGGGTGTTATACAAATGACTGCTGGGCACCACTTTTCCCAGAATGTTTTCCATTCGAGGTTTTCTGCATTCACAGATAAGGGTCCCACAGGGACAGAGGAACAGCCGAACTCATTAACCTCCCCACAGACAGTAAGCTCCTGGGAAAGGAACCCTCCTTTCTCTCACGTGTCTCTTCTCCAAAGCCTCAATATGAAGACAAAATCGAAACCCTCCGTGAAAATCTGAGGCATGACCAGATAGATGCGGATGCTCACATTTACAATTAAGTGTGAAAGTTCTTAGACACAAAATCACGTCCTAAAGGGCACCAAAGACACTTTTGTATGCTCCTTATGTGTAATGTCCAGAAATAACTTTTCTGTGTGATCATACAGAAATACAAATGTGTGTGTGAGCAGAAGTCCAGAGAGAAAAACCCTGCGAGGAAAGCCTTGCACGGTGCACTGTGGGTCACATTCTTCTTACAAGAGATTTCGGATGTAAGCGTCTCCTCCCAGTGCTAATTACAGCAAATATTTAAGTTTATACTTTATCTCATTATCTCATTACCAGTCAGTGTGGAAAATGAACCACTCCCCTTGGACTGAAAGCAGAGCTACACCGGTCATCAAACAGAATGGCCACCAGAGGGTGGTGCAGACCCATGAGTTGATTCCCACCCGCCCCCAGCCCACACCCCTTTTGCCAGGAAGAATGCTAGATAAGGGAAACTGCTGGAAGGGGAAATGATTCCCAGTTCTTGCTTGTATTCTCAAGGCTTCCGCCTCTCTTGCTGGTCTCTTGGGTTAAAATCTGTGCTCGTGCATGGCCTTTTTCAGTCTCCCTCTGATGCAAAGGAATAACCAAATGACAGAGCAGGCTCTCTTTCCCCATACCCCCTGAAAAGCCCACAAAGCTGACCTCTAACCCCAGGGGTCCGTGAGCGCTGCCTTATGGCCAGGGAGCAAGCAGACTCAGGGTTCATGTCCCTGGGCCACTCTGTGAGACTCAGGTCTCAGGCGGACATCTCCCTAGATTTGAGTGTGTGGTTCCCCCCAAGGATGGGCCACATGGGGTCCTTGAGCACCCACTCGAAGTCGAAAGGGGAAGCGTTAGAAGGCCCAGGGCAGATCTACCGAGGGGGTGTTCACTTATGTGTGTCAAAGATCACAGACTGGTCTGTCCTGGCCCTCTCTCTTCCTCTGCAGACCCTGGCTTCAGTAGACGGTTTCTTTTCCAGCGATGTCCTTGGGGGCAAATCGGAGCTGTGGAATAGCAGCCCCTTTCCAAGCAGGGTCCTCCTCCATTATATAAATGTTTCCAGACCCTTATTCTGAAGCCTGGATCTGCCTACTCCTTCCCGGAAGTTTGCAGAATCCAGGTTCTTTCCAAAGAAATTTCCCACAGTTTCTACCTTCCCTGGGCTGAGCCCATCCAATCTGGAGGCAAGAGCCTCTGTCCCTCAAACCAGTTCCAGACCGCTTTAATGAGAGAAGTCCTGTGGTCCTGAGCATGTGCATGTGTGGTCTGTCTCTACCAACCTAATCCGAAGAGGAATGTAAAACCACCACTTGCCAGCCTGCATCTTATAGAGCCACCTAGAAGGGATTTCCAGGTGGTACCCTGGGGAGGCCACAGGAGTGTAAGAGTTTTCTGGGGAGGCTACTCTTATTCCCACAAACATAATGGCAGCGCATGCAGCCTGGGCAAGGGGTGGCTTATAATGAAGCCCCTCAGCTCCTAAACAGCAGGTACAATGTAGCCCGATCGTC
Organism: Apodemus sylvaticus; assembly: GCF_947179515.1. Taxonomy (NCBI): domain Eukaryota; kingdom Metazoa; phylum Chordata; class Mammalia; order Rodentia; family Muridae; genus Apodemus; species Apodemus sylvaticus. Next base: position 80,537,635 of record NC_067473.1, on the reverse strand, counting down.
ATGAGCCTTTAAGAGCACTGACGCCAGGCAACCACCCCTCGTTCCTGGGGTCCTCCTTGGTCCTCTGTCACTGCACTCCCTCCTCTGTTGGTGTGCTTGAGTCTCATTATCTGTCTCTTGTCAGCTCCTTGGCGGTTTCCTCTATGTCCCAGAAAAGCCCCCAGCCTGCTGTCTCAGAATCCTCTCTACAGGGAGGATGGTTAAAGTGCAATGGGGGGTTGTTTCTATCAGATTGGCCTGGCAGACTCTCTGTGGGGCCTTTTCTTTATTAAAATTATTGATAGGGAACAATCCAGACCTTTGTGAGCAGTGGCACCCTTAGTCAGGAGGTCCTGGGTTGTAAAGGCACGAGGAGCAAGCCAGGAAGCAGCAGAAACAGAGAAACCATCTCAGTTTCAGTTCCTGGCTTCAGTTTCCTTCCTTGAGTACCTACTTTCGCTTTCCCACAGACTGTAAACTAAATAAACACCCCCACACCCCACCCCCGCCTTGTTTCTGGTCCACATTTTATCACAGCAACAGAGAAACAGAGATAGATACCATGTGACTAGGAGTGCAGGACTGTAAAGCGTGTTACATGTTACTGGCATGGGGGGGGGGAATGAAACTTAGAAGTCTCTGGATCCGTGAATAATGGGTCCTGGTATATATTTTAACAGAGGAAGTTTCTTCCTCTGGTGATCAATAGGTCTTAGCCATTGCTCAGTTTCCAGTGGCCAGAATCTCAGAAATGTGTTCGAAAGGTCTTGGGAGAATTTATCCCTGATTGGATGAGCCCATAGCCTTATTGCATCGCGGCTTTCTTTCATCTCACACACTGTGGAGTCCTAAACTAGCCAGGGATGTTCAGGTGATGACCGAGCCAAGGAGAAGTTGTCTGATGTTGTGGGTTACGGGTGTGTTTCACTTTATAGTTGCTATGCTCTATCCCCTACCATACACAGGGCTCGGTGCCAGCCGTTGGGTATTATGACACGAAGGTGCCAGCTGGTACTAGACAAAGACAGGGAGCCAGGCTCGATTCTGCAAAACACACCTATCACCTGTTATGTATGTGAGCTTTTAATTGGAGGAATCTGTCTTCATCAGTATAGAGGCCAATCAAAAGCAAACAAACAAAAAAACTACACTTTAATTAACTTTAGGACTAAATTATATTTCAATTAACTATAACAATGTCATTAAAACTGTTCAATAAAGAATACACGAAAATGTTATCATTGTGCTTATGATTTGTTGCTATACAAAAGGAAAAAAATCATTTTTCCTGTTTTGTGTCAAAGAGGAAGCCCTGAATATTAGGAATTATCAGTCCCCATAGAACCTCCATCTGCCATGTTCACAGCAGACAGCCTACAGGAATTCTCCAGAAAGCACAGTGTCGCGGAGCTGTCTGTGCTGCTGGACAAGAAGCTCATGGAAGTCCTGCACAGACAAGCGCCACAGTCTGTGCCAGAGGTCAAGTCATGGTTGTCTCCACCAAGTTGGCCTCTAAGTTTTTCCATGGGGCGTTTTCTTGATTGGTAGTTGTTGATATATTGGAGGATCCAGCCCACTGGAACAGTACCACTCCAGTTATGCAGTCCTACGTTGTACAAGAAGATAAACTGAACAAGCCAGGAGGAGCCAGCCAGGAGATGGTGCTCCTTCATGGTCTCTGCTTCAATCCTACCTCCAAGGTTCCTGGCTTGGGTTCTCGTCTTTATAAGTAGCCCAAGTACCAGGTCAGCCAGTGAAACTATAAACTGTTATTCATTCCTACAGGTAAGTTATGTCTCTCAAGATAATATACTGAAGTATTGACTCTGAGTGCCTATGGATGGAACCAGATTGGAAATAAGTCTCTCAAGATGAAATGAGTTAAGTCATACTGGATTGTGGTGAACCCTAAATCAAATAGGACTTGTGTCCTTACAATAAAGCACAGCAAGGAGTGAGACTCAGGTGTAGAAAAAGCCATGTTGATGGTGGAAGAAGATCAGAGTGATGTACCTACAAACCAAGAAATGCTAAAAGAAAATCACCAGTAAGATATGGGACTCTGGAAAAGAAGATAAGCATTCTCCCCAGAGCCTTCAGGCAGAGCACGGCCCCAGTAGCACTTCAGCTTGATGTCTAGACTCAAGAATCGTGAGAGAATAGATGTCAGATGTCAGATGTCTTACAGCCCCTCCCCTGGCCTGTAGCAATCTATCCTGGGATCTGTAGGAAGGCACTACACATAATGAGTGAGCCTCATCCCAAACACCAGAGCACCCCCATGTGGTGGTTCTTTACCTTGGATGCCCTTCCAATTGGCATTTTGGGAGACCCTAATAAGTTGTGAATCTCAGAATGTTATAATTCTCGAATTACTACGTCTCCAGCTTTCTGGCTACCCACTCTGAAATAGCCACCCTGCCCCAGAGTTGTTCTCTCTTTAACTGCCTCATTTCTTCATAGCACCAACTTCTACCAAAAGTCATATTCTGTTTCTTTCCTTATGGCTGACTCAGTAGAACACAACAGCGGGGGACCATTCAGAGCAGTCCAGTGAGGAATGAACGCTCAACAAGTAGCTACTGAACAAACAGATGAGAGCCACAGGCCCGGTCTCTGCCTAGTCTTCCTCTTAATGGAAACCCAGAAATAAATGCACAAGTGAAGAAAAATTACCCTTATGATGATGTCTAAAAAACAAAGTTTGCTTTTGGACAAAGTCCTCTGGTAACAACTGCTTCTCTAACCTAAAATGGGTGTAAGGAATAGTGGCTGCTATCCTAATCTTGCATCCTTAAATGAACAGGGGTTGATTTCTCATCAACACAACCTCACTATGATGTCCACTAGAGGGCAACCTAACAAAGCCAGAGGCTGAGACCATTTAGCTTGAGTCTACTTGAGGTGACAATTATGAATTCATGTCAATTATGGTGTTCGTTCTTATCATCAAAAGAACTATCTCAAGATCACCCTAATTGAAAAGCTAATTAATTAATGAGCTCATTGATTAAAAAGTTAAAATTAAAAGTTAAAATGTAATGAGTACAGAAGATCCTAAGGCACAAAACACACTTACAAATACAGACATGTGAAGGATCTCAAAGAATGAGGGAAAGCCTAAACCCTGAATCTTATGTTTACCCCTTGGTGTAAGCGAGACTACAGAAGGTCGGTGCAATCAGTCTTGAGGGACTTCAAGGTCATTCTGTGGTCCACATAGGACAATTCATGCCCCTTGTTTGTTTCAAATAAAGTGGGGAATCTACAGAAGGGCACTCTCTACCCTCCCACAGGTGTGGGAAGAGCCAGGAGACTACCATCATACTTGCCAGAGACTTGGAGGCTTGAAAGTATAACATAAACCACCATTTTATAGTCAGTGTACACTTTTCTCTTCCAGAATAATAGAAGGTATGTTAGTTTGCCTGTTGTAATGGTTTGGGAAATAAAAAGACCCCCAAAGGCTCATATATTTGAATGCATAGGCACCAGGGAATGGCACTACTTGGGAAGGACTAGGAGGTGTGGCCTTGTTGGAGGAAGCATGTTACTGGGGGGGGGGGGGAGGGAGGGAGGCTTTGAGGTTTCAAAACTCTGAGTAAGCCCAGTAACTCTCTCTTCCTGCTGGTCTGGATGTAGAACTCTCAGGTATTTTCCCAGCACCATGTCTGCCTGAATACCACCATGCTTCCTACCATGATGACAATGGACTAAAGCTCTGAAACTGTAAGCCAGCCCAAATTAAATACGTTCTCTTGTAATAACTGCTGTTGTTATGTAGTCTCTTCCCAGTAATAAAATACTAAGACAACTGCCTTGGAGTGAGACATGGTCATGTGACTAGACAATGGCCAATGGGAAGTGAGAAGATACTTGCTTTCTCTCCCTTCACTCTTGAGTAAAGTGTCATACAGAGTTCCAGGTGCCATTTTGACTTTGGGACCTGGACTCACATGCTAAGGAGTAGCCCCTGGTGGATAATGAAGAGACAGTACCAGTTCTAGATGCTTTATTTCAGACTTAATGTGAGGAAAATAAAATTCTGCTTCTTTAGGCCTTTTTTATTGGAGGGTTTCGGTTATAGCCTCTAAATTTGACCCTAATTATCTCAAAGATGGCTCAGTGGCTCAAGTTGATTCATATACTTGGATCTGGATTCTCAGATTACTTCTGGTGGTCTACAGAACTTAGCCTGAAAAGCCATGTAAAGACCAATTTCTTGTGGATCTTTGGACCTCTTAAGAAAGACAATGAGCTCTGTCTCTGTCTTTCTGTCTCTCTGTCTCTTTCTGTGTCTCTGTCTCTCTCTCTCTGTCTCTCTATCTATCTATCTCTCCATCCCCCTTCCAAATTTCTCTCTCTCCAAATTTCTGAATTTCTCCCCTCATGGGCATGCTCCCCATCCCCCCATCTCCCTATCTGCTTGGTGACTTCTCTGGCCCTAGGAGAGGTGAACCTACCCAAGAGCTGTCCCCAAATAAACCTGGCCTTTTTAACTTTCCAGGAGAGAGAGAGGGAGAAGGAGAGGGAGAAGGAGAGGAAGAGGGAGAGGGAGAGGGAGAGGGAGAGGGAGAGGGAAAGAGAGAGAGAGAGAGCTCATACTGTCAGTGTCTATTTACTATCTACCCCCTAAGAGTTGAACCCCTGCTCAAGTCCAAGGCTCACAAGCAGGCTGGTGTATCCACCCATGTCTCCTTGGGTAGGGTGGGCAGAACAGTAGTTCTCACGGTGCTAGCTGCAAGCACTGTTGAAACCAAACTCAGACATTGTGGTGGTTTCCGTGGGAATGGCTCCCATAGACTCATGTGTGTCAATGTTTGGCCATGGAGAATGGCACAATTAGGAAGTGTGGCCTTGTTGAAGGAAGTGTGTGTCGCTGTGGAGGCAGGCTTTGAGGTCTTACATGCTAAAGCTGTACCCAGGGTGTCACACAGTCTCCATCTGCTGCGGGTGGATCAACATGTAGAACTCTACACTTCTTTGACCCCATGTGTGCTTGCTGCCGTGTCTCCCACCATGACAATAACAGACTAAAGCTCTGAAACTGTAGTCTACTCCCAATTAAATGGTTGCCTTTATAAGAGTTGCTATGGTCATAGTGTCTCTTCACAGCAATAAAAACCAAACTAAGAGAATCATGCTGCATCAGAAACTGTGCAGGTGGGCCCAGCAACATAGGGTGGCTCTGGTTCAGTCAAAGATTGAGAACCCTGGATGCCTAAAAGGTATTTTACTTGTTATCAAAGAATAACCAGGAGTTACCTAGGAAAAACTGGAGTTCAGGACTTCTGCAAGGCATAGGAAGAAAAGAGGCTTAAATAGTCCTCATGTTAGGAGCAAAGATACTCAATTCCCATGAATTACCTAGTTTGATTTTTATATTTGCCAGGACCTCAATATTCCCAACCTGTGCTTGGCTATTCAGCTTGGCCTCTTGAGTGTGACCGCTAAGAATGAAATATGGAGCCTCTGTTGGTCCTGGTTCAAATGATCACAGCTCCAAGAAAAGTCATCTGAGAGACCAGCCAGCAGACTGACCCACTGAGAGATTATCTTTCAGACTGAGTCAAGGAACATGGCGTATCAATCTCCCAAAAGAAGGAAAGGGCAGATGCAGCCTCAAAAGGTAGAACAAGCTAGCCTCCGAGGCCTGGGGAAAGAAGCCTCTAGGGCCTATCTGAGTGGAAGGCTGACATCTGTTGTCTTTCAACATATCTCACGGGCGTGACTTCAGAGTGGTCCACTAGCTGGCGGAGTTAGCTCTGCAATGACTGTAGGCTTCTAGCTCATCGTAGCTGGTGCTTTCTATTCTCAGGCCTCCTTAATACTTTGGGAATGATTTTTAAAATCCCCAGATTTGCAACCATGGCCTGCTTCAGATGAAGCCACTAAAGCACCGTGCCCACAAGTGGGGCAGCCCCCTGCAAAGCGATCAGATGCAGCTTTGACAAGAAATGCACAGCCAGAGGCAGCATGCTACATGTGGGATACCTTGCTGGCAAAATGTCTGAAGTAATGGACTTCAGAGGCAGTGACAACTGCAATGCCAATACCACAGCATAACAGGCTCATCAGTTGGGATGGTGACAGGTGCTGTGCCCACAACCTGGGCATCAGTTTCCTGGCATGGCATGGAGCTTTGGATAACTCGTCTTGCTTCTTCACCCTGGCACGGGTTCGGTGACTTTTCCTGGCATTCTTTTCTTGGCAATTAAAATATTACTAACATCATGAGTTAGGAAGTTATAACAATCACTAGGCCCTCAAGGAAAGGAGAGCCACTTGGAATCCATTACCTTGTGTGACAGGGAGAGGGGTGGCTCTCACTCTCAGGAACACTGACAGCCAAGGGCACACCTGGGCTGAACGGAAACACACCCTGCAGGCAAGCTTTCAGAATCTGCGGGCTGCTCCCACCAAATGACACCAAGGCCTGAAGCATCAAAGACTTCGGGGTAAACTATTTCCACTTTCAGCAAGTGAATGGAGCTCCCCACATTGTGTGAACGGCCAAGGCTTCCTCTCTTCCCCTCCTCCGTCTTCCCAACCCCATCCTCAGGCCCCCTTCCAGAATCCAAAAGGCCATGAGGGCTTGCAGACTACATTACTGTGGGTTAATCAGATCTGGGGGGAGTCCCCTCCCCTCCTGCCTCTTTCCCCTGCCCTCTACTTTCAGCAATTTACAGGCACCAAGAAAAACGATAAGACATTTATTGAGTCATCTACAGCAGTTTGACATCCTTAAAATCCCAGACAAGGTGTGAGCACAGCGTTAATGGAGGCAGCAGTAGCAGTGAGGTCCGTGGGACTTATCTTTATTGTGGGAGATTAAACCCAGACTGGTCCAGCTCCCATGAGTGAACCTGGAACCACACCTGGAGTACTAAGGGCTGAACCACCCCAGCCCTGACAGACGCTAAGCCTCAGAAGACAGACAGCAGACAAAACACACATGGCTGAGTACAGACACAGCACAGGACCTGGAGTTCAGGGAAGGGAGAAAGAATGGGCATTTGGCTCACTTGAGGAGTGTTCCATCCACTGAAGGATTCCTAGGCAGACAGCACAGAGTTGCTCATAGCAGAGTTCTCCTCATCCTTACCTTCAAAGCAAACTGAACAGTGATGACGGTAACGCTGAGATTTGATGTCCACCAGAGCCCTGTGGCCTCCTCCTCACACTCATGCTGGTGGTTTTACAAATGGGTTAACCCAAAAGGGCTCAAAGCAGTAGCCTGGCTGCAAAGGGAGATACCTTTCAGGATCTTCACATGAGCACATGGCTGTGTTGTTTTCAGAGCTTGTGAACTCCCAGGGAGCATTTCACCTCCACCTCATCCCTAGTTAGAGGGTAGATGATGATGTATGTGACCACAGCCACCTCATTGCAGAGCAGGCGTGAAGGGTAGGGAAGTGTGGAGTCCCAGAACAGATGGAGAGGGCCAAGTTTGCTAGTAGGTATCCTTCTACCAGGCCAACTCTGATGCTTCTCTTGCACTGTACTGTGTACTCCTGGGCTTTCTGCAGGTACAGCCACTCCTGCAAAAGGTACATTGTACTCCACAGCTGCTTGGAGTGTTGCATCTGGCTCACATGCAGGGCTGTGTAATACTGGTACAATTCAATGCAATGCAATTCAAAAACAGGCTAGGCCCACCTGGTTTTGCAGCTCCCTAGGCTCAAGTGAAATTTGCAGTGTCAGGGGACTTGCTGTCTTCTTTTGGTAGGGAGCAAAGGGTACTCAAGGAATTAAAAAGAGAGTCTCTTGCAGCTTTCCCTCCAAGGAAGAGAGGGTACAGACCAAACAGCAGAGACCCTGGTACTGGGCAACAGATGCAGGGTTATTTCCACCACCCGGCCCTTACCAAGCCCCATCCCAGGGTTAGGAAAGGCATCACTGTGGGATGCTGTGCATCAGGAAGGACTTCTTCTCTGTACACTGAGAAAGTAGTCAGATCTTAAGCGTGGTGCATACTGAGGCTCAAAACTGCAGCACCTCTAAGTTCCTCTGGCTTCCTGACAGTCTAAGGATTCCTGATATGGAATACCATCTCCTGAGGACTGCATCCTCTCCTGACAAGTGCTTCTGACCCTGGAGTTGAACAGCTATGACAGGAGATAAGGGCAGGGATGTCCTTATCCCCAAAACGGGATGGTCCATTTGGCCTTTAAGGTTTCATAGAACAAGCCTCCATTTCCCAGGAGTGATCTTCCACCAGCTGGGTGCCCCTTAAATCTGCTATGTTCCTGCCTCCAGGCTTCCAAATCCATGACGCCCTTTTTACCTACCACACAGGATTTCCTTATCAATTGCCCTTTTGTGGGTCCAGGCTATATATTACTGCAAGCCTTGCCTGGGGCACATTCCAAGGGAAGATAGTTGGTGTTAGACAGAACCCCAGAGGTACACTTGAATGCACACAAATCAACAAGTCTTATTGCTTGCACTGTGTAAGAAGGTCAAAGAGGAAGAAGGGTTTCACTCAGCCTTGTGCTGTCCCTTCACTGCCTGCAACCTGGGAGCCAGACCTTAATGCAACATGCAAAACCCTTCCTGTATATCTGATCACAAGACTAACAAAAAGATTCCTTCAGACAGAAAAACAAAGCCACAGGAACCCGGAAGTTCTTGGCGGACAAAGGCCCAGGGCTCAGGAAGCGGTGGGGCTCAGGTGATCTGGTTTTTGCTGTTTTGCAGTAATGCAACCAGAAAGTCACAGTATTTCCTTCCACAGTGAAGCAGAGCCACTGGAGGGGGTAGTGACAAGTGAATGGGGCTCCTAGCCCAAGGAGGGCACCTTGCATGGAGGTGCCACAGGCAACCTGTCCCTGCCTGGCAGAAAGGGCTGGTTCTGCACATGATGCCTGAGGCCCCATTCAAATGTCCATGGCCTGAGCTTCCCTCTGCTCTACCAGCTTTGGATACCACGTGGCATCCAAATGGGAAAATAAACAGAATGTCATTCCCCTCCATACACACATGTACATGCACACACGCGCGTGCGTGGACACACAGACACACACACACAGACACACACAGAGACACACACACACACACCTTAGATGATTTTCACAAGGATACATCTCTGTTTACCTGCCTTAGTTTTTAACTAATGCAGAACCTGGAAAAGCTCTAGAAACCGCCTCATTTCATAAACAAGGATGCTGTGGCCCAGCACAGGGCACACTGCGTTCACAGTCATGAACCCAGCTGGAATCCTGAACCAAGGCTTCTTCTAAGCAGCTCAGGCTCCCTAGAAGTATCCAAAGTGCAAGGGGATCAACTGATTCTTGTTTGGCTGATAACCTGGTTCTCAGAACAGGGGAGAGGCTGGCTGGCTGGCGGGGAGAAATAAGGTGCAGGGGGAAAGAGCTGATGCACACTCAGTGGTTGGTCCAAGCCACTGAATGTTTCCGGGAAAGACAAGGAGGCCCTCTCTCTTTCCAGCTTTGCCAAAGACCCAAGAACTTACTTCACTGGTCAAGAGCACAGAACACGTCTTTAAACCATATTAGAATCTTCTCCCGTCTTTCCAATGGCTCCTCCAGAAGCACTATCTCAAGTCTCCTAGAACTCCTTCTACTTAATACAACAGCAAGCAAGGCAGCATCCCCATCCCACACTCCCCATGCAGTCCCGAGCACAGTCATGAACAAGCCCACAGAGGCAGGGACAGGAACAAGCATCTACATGGAATGAGGTGGGCCCCATGGCCCCATGGCACTACTTTTATCCCGTCTACCTTCCCAAATCTGGGTGTGGCCTTATTTTAAAGTCTTGGGTTATGGCTGTGCAACTTGCAGCTGGAGAGCCAAGATGGGCAGTCCCACCAGCAGCTTTCGCCCATGCCCATGATAGATGCTGTATCACCTCCAACACCCTAAGAGGCCCCACGAGTGATTTGAATGCCAAGGGCACGTGGATGGAGTCTTGCAGACAAATCAGAGTTTAGTAATTGAGTCCAGGCTGGGGGTGGCCTGTAGGATTCCTCGTAATCAGTAGAGGTGGGGCTGTGGGGAGCCCTGGACCCAGGACTTGGCTTATGGAAATTGAAAGTTGCCTCGGAACTCATTGATTTTACTGCAAAGTGGCTGCTCCATTCTAGACATGGCTTTGATTTATGGGGCAATGAAGAGGGGAGAGCGAGGGGCTTTCTGTGGTTGCTGTGGCTGGAGAACAGCTTCTTCGGACCATCCATTGTGGGCAAGAAGTGGAGAAATAAAGCCACCGCATAATACAGTCTTGAGTCAGGGGCACAGTCATGGATGTGGTAAGGTCTTCAGCTATCCCATCTCCTTCCCAATTGAATCTGCATTTCTCAGCTCTCAGAGCAAATGAAAAGCACCAGAACTTTCTCTGACCCTCACCCTACCTCAATGTAAGTCTTTGAAAGAGCCCTAGAGCCTTCCCGTCATCCAGGCGCACAGGAGCTGGGCACCTGGACAACTTAGACGTAAGCAAAAGGAGGCTCGGCTGACCAGCTCCAAAGGATGCTCAGGACACTGAGCTGTATCCCTGGCCAACTGTAGGACTTGGTACCGGCTGAGAAGGGTCCACATCCAAAGTCAATTTGCTGCAAGGCTGATGGGGTGGTCACTACCCCAGTCTCTCCAAAGCAGGCATGTTTCAAACTCAGTTCACAAGGCCTTGTACCTGGGATCAGGCCATCACTGAGGCTGGCTTTGACACAATAGGTCGAGCTGGGGCCTGGCAGAGGTGAGCAGGGTCATGGGTTGGGGGGGAAGAGATGGGGCAACTTTCCAAATTTGAGGTGTATTTACATGTCAAATTGGGCTCAGTGGACCACAGTAGGTGGGACCCAAACAGGAGGAGCAATATCAGCCTATATACCCTATCTCTCTCTGCCCCTTTGGGGAGGAGCCCAGCTTCCTACCCAGGGCCTGCCTAAGGAGAGGGGGGAGGCACAAACATGCGCAGGCAATGGCCCGCAGCCCCAGCCTGTGCAGAAGTAGGGAGACAGGGCTCAGGTGGCCAAGTTGTCGGCCGGAAGGCTGGACATGCGGAGCTGGGAGCTGCTCTTGCTCAGGATGGACAGCTGGGTGCCCCCATTCACTCCACTGCTGGCCAGGGATGGGTGCCGCTGCTTGAAGTCCATGGTGAAGTAACGGTTCACCTTCCAGCTCCTCCATTTCCTCTTCATCTCTGCCTGCACCTGCAATGAGCAACACGCATGTGGCTTCCCAGTATCTTCTATGACCTGGCCTGGCGCTTTACCAGCTGCCATCACAACCGCCCACCCGCCTCCCACTCCTCAGCTGTGTCCTGCAGCTTTGTCCCAGCCTGTCCCAGCAAAGTCCCTGCTGACTGGGCCTCTCAGAGACCAGTCCTTTAGAACTGTCGAGAAGTCTTTCCTAGCAACCTCTTGAGGCATACGGATCAAATAAAGATCCTCGCCCTTGGTTACCACTGTGGGACGCATCTAAGATTTACTCAGATAGGTTGAAATATCCCAGGTGCCCAAAGCCCATGGATGGTGATATCCACTTCTCTGGAGAAGACCTAGAAAGCCACAGCTCTGGATGCTTCCAAGATGAGAAGACTTCTGAGACTAGGAGTTATAAAAGAGTCCATGCCTCTTGGCAAGCCCTCCCCCTCATGTAGCTCTCCATATAGTAAATGGTGGTCATGCCAAGAAAGCCTCAGCCCCCATGTCACTTCAGCCAAAACCTGTATGCAGTATACAAGCTGCGTGATGAAAAGCTGCCCCTGTACCCGTTTTCCCTACTTCGTGCTCCCACACCCTTGGCAAACGCCTGTCCAGATGCCCACACTCCCGCAGCTTGGTGCCCCCAGGACCTTTAAGCAAGGCTCTCTCTGGGCTCTCACGATCTGACCTGTTATAGTCTGATCTTCACTATAGGCTGACCTTCCGGCCATGGAGGCTAGCTGTTGGTAGGTGGGTCTTAGATGCAAACAAGAAGACGAGCCTGCTGAGGCCAAGATTGGACCAGAGCCTCAGAGTAAATGCTCCTCTCCACTGAGCCAGTCCCCGCCACTTCCCAGGCACCTCTATCCTGGGATCTCTGTTCCAGAACATTATCCCAACAGGCTAGAGAGGGATAGCTCTGGAAATGAAACACCTTTGGAAGATTCCAGGCTCTCATGGGCTCTGTCCTAGCAGGGCTAGACAGACAGGGTGGCTTACTGCACAGCCCACCACAACCTGATGCCCTATAGGACTTATTCCTACCCACTAAGGCATGTTTTTTGGAGAAGATGTGCCCTGGAGTCGTGTTCTCAGCAGCCATAGTGCCTTTACTATATCTGAACTATCTACTCTGTCTACAGTTATAACCTTAATCGGCTGAAGTGCAGTAATTCTGGAAGCGGTGGGAGATGCCAGGAGATGTTGGTAGGATATAACACTGACAGCTAAGCCCATCCTCAATACTGGCAACCTGGGAGATCCCATCGGATGGATCTGCTCCCAGTCTCTCCCTGACGAGCTCTACCATACTGCTGAGAAAGGTGGCCAAACTGTGTCTTACCTCCCCATTCAGGAAGCAGTAGAGTACAGCCACCACAAAGCCCTGGGGAGAGAACACAGACAGCCATAAGGCAACCAGCAAGAGATGCCCCACCCCCAGACACACTGTGGGAGGAATAGCACTGGAAAAGATACCAGAAAGAAGAAAACACCACAGTCTAAACAGGTCATTCGTGCCCAAGGCTCTAAGTGAGGCTGGGATGCCATCCTCCACTAAGACAGGCACTTCCGCGGAGACAAATGGCTGATAGACCAGTTCCCACCTATAAACACCTCATCTCGGATCTCACACTCACTTAGACAAACACTTGTCATCGCCAAAGACTCCCTTCCTCCCATTTCCTACGGAAGCTACTGGCCCTTTCTAGAGGAAGCCACTAGTGTGCAGGCTCCTGGGAGCAGGACTCCAAAACAGAACAGACATAGATCACCTTAACCCATCACTACTCCCCGCTCTACCCTCCCTTGGCAAGCTGCTTCCATACACAACACAGCAAAGCAAAGTGCGTGTGGTAAGTACTTGACAGCATATGAACTTAGCTCTTCCACACCAATCAAAGCAACCTTTTCCTGAATGCTGAAGACCAGGTCTGTAGCACCTCAGTGCCTTGGGCTTTCATTTAAAAAAGCCAGAGGAACAATGGCTAGAATATGCCAGTACACATATATAAAATATTGTGCATATTTATATATAATATATAATATAAAATAAAAATTGGAGCCTTGGATTGCAATTTCTAGGTCAGAGCTTCATCTCGAAGACTCTCAGTCTCATCAGAGTAAGAATGTGAATCTGGGGAAACAGCTTTGAGTTAAAATCCAAGTCAATTGCAGAGTGTTTTCTGACCATCAAGCTCACGTGCTAATTTAAACAGGTGAGAGGACACAGCCCCTACCACCCACTACCACTGCTCATTCAGTTCCCAGCTGTGAGACCCGCACTTGCTTATAGCCACGTGCTCTTTCCTGCTTATGTGCTCCTTGTTCTGGTCCTCCTCTTGCCCCGCACCCATGTACTCATTCATTTAAGGATCTGCCCAGGCACCTCCAGACCATTCATTTTTCTGTGTCTGGCCCTATATCTGGATGCTCTGTGCCAGGGTGGATAAGACAGAACTCCAGTCCTCATGTTGCTGGGATATGTGGCTTAAGTTAGCATGTGGACACAGCACAGGATCCTAACGCCTGGGCTTTATGGAGAGATTTCCTCTCAAGTCACTCAGGAATCCTGGATCAGGAGCCCCAGGCACAGTGACAGGCAGACTTCATTACATCTTCTTACAGCAGCAGACAGGACTATAGAGGACATCTGCTCTAGAACTCATGCCGGAGACAAACCCTGAGGTTAGAAGTTGGGGCTCACGAGATTACAGGGGTGGCATCAGGTCAGAGGTCAGGGCTTAGCTTCCAACAAACGGTGCTCTCAGCATGCACCATGCCTACCTGGAAGGAGCCCAGCCCAAGCTCAAACACGAGTCTCTCCCTCTTGCTAACATTCTCTGGAGAGAAGGCGAACACTGTGTAGTGGATTCCAAAGAGTGGGATGAGCAGCAGGGTGGAGCGGGCCAGCCGTCTGTCAGGAAAGAACAAACATCTGTTCTGGGGACCGCAGGACTGGGGAGCACAGAGGGCAGAGGGCCTGTCATCGGTCCTAGCTACCCTTCAGTGCTCCTGTTCACAGACTGCTTGGCACCCTTTACTGGTGCAGAGCGGGCTGGAACCAAGAGAGCCAACTAGTACCCAGCATTCCTGAGATGCTGTACAGGGGCTTCCCCAGTCTGCAGGGCACCGAGTTGGTATCCTGCGGGACCGCTGAAAATGTTCCATTTGTAGAACTCCCTTGAGTAATGTGTAAAGTCAGAGGAAAACTCAGGATAGGATTCCAGAGTCTTGAGCCAAAGCAAACCTATCCTGTCTCAGAAGGAAGCATCATGAACTCAAAACTAACTCTCCTAAGACCCCTGAGAATAGGACTCTTCCGCATCTGGGTGTAGCTAGGGACATCTGGTGCATTGCTGATGGCCGGGAAGGAGGGTCCTAGGTAGGCCAAAGAAGAACTTGGGGGGGAGGGGGAAGAGGGCTCAAGGAAGGACTTGATGACTGAGCAGAAATTCTGCCTGCACAGGAGAGAGCTGCTGCCCCAGAAACAGAGTCAGTAGATGGGAAGGGTGTCTGCCCTGAGAATGGGACAGCAGGAGAGCCCACCAGTTCTGGGGTCCTCTCCTGCTCTTAGCTCTTGGGGTAGAACCAAGAGTAGGGTAGGGTCTCAGAACAGTACAGGGGCAGAAGTCCACAGTGAGGGAGGGTGTCAGGTACACAGGACTAGGAACGGCTGCTCCAGAGGGAGCAGATCATTACAGGGGCTTCCCCGAGTGGGGCCCCATTTCTGCCCTTCCCATCTTGCTAGCCCTCTGCAGCCTCCCCCAAAGAGCCAAGCTCTTCTCTCCAGATGTTTTTCCCTCAGCTGTACCCAGCCCCTGGGACCGTCAGCTCCACCATTCCTTGTCACAGGACGGACGTGGACAGTATATGTAAGGGTAACCATCTGACGGGGAGCAAGTCTACCCTACGCCCCTCATCTCCCACTCCAAGTCTCTCTGGGAGAAAGCATTCCATTGAATGCTGGGATCCAGATTTCAAGAAAAGCCAGACCACTGGCTTCCTTTCTTTTAACATCTATTGTACCATTCAAATGCTTTATCATCTTACATGATTTCTTCAAATTCTGTTCTCAAAGGTACATATAGAAAAGTCTTTCTTTTATAAATAGAAATAAAAGTTACTTTTTGGCTTTTATTATAAGATGACATAAAAACTTTACTTAACAGAAGAAATTTCATTATTAATCAGGAAAGGGAATAATATCACCTCAATTTTTTATTATCGTTCAATGACAATGCATTTTCATATTCTCTATTTATAAAGGATCAATGCTGCTGTAAATACTGGTATTTTTTAATGTTTTAATTTCATTCCACCATCATCAGACGCAGTTCTCTGTTTTGCTTAGTGAAGGGACACAAGCTTTCTCATGGTGTCTTCAGAGATTTATAAATGTAAATACTGATTTAGCTGGTCTTTACGATGTGTTTAACTGTAAGGCTATTTAAATGGTGTGGATGTGACTTGTCATCCAGTGTTAAGTTCTCAGTTACTGGTTTTTTGTGTTAAAAATAAGAAAGAGAGAAGCTGCAGTTTTCACTGTAGGCTCCCTGGCTGGTAAGCTCTCCTCATGAGTTCACTGAACTCTCATTTGCCTCTGGATGGTGAGTTCTGAGCATTCCTCCTGGGCTTGAATCTGCTAAATCACTAGCTTCTGTACAAGGCCCTTGTCCTACCTTCTATTAGAGGGAAGACAAGAAGGAGGAGGAAGAGGAACGGAGCAGGGGTTGGGGAGAAGAAGAGGAGGAAAAATAAGCTGGAGGAGACCTTTACATGGTTCAGCCCGGAAAGGGAAAAGCCTGCAGTTGTGGGTCTCACAGTCCCCTCCTTACTCAAATGCAGCAATTCTATAGTCACTGGGGGTCCCTAGACCAGGACAGGGCCAACAGGATCTGAGTGAGTCCCTGCAATGGGCCCACATGGGCTCCTAGCAGTCTGTCCTCATTGCAGTTCATACCTAGTAGAAGGCCCCTTTTATCTGTTAGGTCTCACAGCAAATATCTTCGGGCACATAGTCAACACTGGAGATGCCTGTTCCGTGGAAGAGCAGCAGGACTCCCCAGGCACATCAGCTAGAATCCTTAAAACTCAACATTTCCCTGGCATCAGGCCGTGCTTGCCTCTCAGTGCCCAGGATGTGGCACCAGAAAACAGCAGGGTGTGTCTGGAGATAGAATGGAAGTTGGAAGAGCTAGAAAAGTATATGAATGGGGGTCCTGGTGGGTCCTGGAGCAGGTGAGGGCCCTGCTTTCCTCCCCCTGCTTTCCCCTCTACAGTGGACCCATTCCAAGTTCTTGCTCCAACAGATAAAAACAGAACCTGGGTACCAAATGCCAAGGCTCCCCAGTGTTCACAGTGGTATTACATTTCATGGATTCAGGGACAGTGCCAGACCCTTTCTAGACACAGGACAGATGTGGATCTGAATAGAGGTTTCCCAGGGTACGGCCCATGAGCAGCATCCGCCCTCTCACAGCTCTGATGCTCCTGTGGCCTAGGCAGAGATGACAGCCAGGGATACCTTAGGGGCCATTGGCAGACAGCAACGAGTGGTGACCGATAAGGAGGCTTTGTGAACCCAGCGTGTGGGACCTGTGGACCTCTGAGGTGATAAGCCTTGAACTGTGACTAACCCAGAGAGACCATGACACCGCCTCTACCTCTGCCCTCCTATCCCAAAGAGACATCAGGAGGAAGGAGATCCTACAGACCCAAAAAGATCAGAGCCACCCAGTTTCAGTAGGTTTCCAGGAAGGCTGCACTTCCTACTTTGTGGGTGTCATAGGGGACCTAAGGTGTGATTGTTAGGATGCTCCAGGTCCCTGTCCTTGCCTTCCAGTTTTGTGGCTTACTCTACCTCATCAAGCTCCAGTTTCTCGTCTATAGAACGAAGGCAGTGTAAGGAGCCACCTTATAGGATCCCTGCGGACACTGAGATTTAGCCAAGTTGCACACAATGTGCTCAGCCCATGGGGAGCTCACCCCAGCTCTGAGCTTAAAGCCCAGAAAAGTAGGGACCTGAGGAAGGACACACTTCAGTCAGCAGCCACTAACTGCTGACTGAGGGGTGAGGTAGGCATCAGTAGTCACCAAGTCAAGATGTCCCTGCGATGCCACAGCTCCAGTACCCGCATGCCCTCCTGCCCCACCCACAAGACTGCAGAGAACTCGCAAGACATATATCAACATGCAACAGCCAGGAAGAGGGCAGGCTGGGAGGCTCGGGGCGGCTCTCCACACTCCTCCAGCCCAGCGGAACACAAGCACAAGGCAGTGGCAGCAAATAGCAACATGCAAATCCCCACCCCTCCAGGACGCCCGGCCACAGCCACGGCCACACACACTTACAGAGTAATGGTGGATAGTTCTGACATCTTGCAAGAGTGCTGCTGAGCCCGCTGTGGCTTGCAGTAGCATTTCTGCACGCAGCTGCTGGGTGTGACAAGATTAGCACTTCTGTCAGGTGGGGACACTGGGCAATGAAGAAACTGCAGTAGGACTTGGGAAGCCTTAATTCACAGGGCACAGGGAGGGCAGAGAAGTGAGGGATGGAGACAAGCTAAGGAGGAGGATGGGGAAGCTAAGGAATCAAACAGTAAGCTTTGGACAAGGAAATGTATTTCGTAAGTATACATGTGTGTGCCCACACACACACACACACATACACTGGGACCACTAAGAGGCAAGTAGTATTAAAAGGCAGATATGTTCAGGAGATGAGGCCTGAGATAGGAGTCAGACAGGAAGCCAGAGGCCATCTCTGGTATCATCTCCAGTCTTAGAGCATGGCTTTGCCAAAGTCTTCCAGTGAGATGAATAACTGGACACTCACTCTGTAGACCTCGCGCATGGCTGGCATGAGGGGATAGAGTTCTGGGCTTGGTAGCAAAGATCACCATGACTGTTCTGATTGGCTCCCCTTGCCTCATTCCCACCTCGGCTCGGTGTAAGCACACACAGAAGGCAGGGGCAAGCCAGGCTTAATGGACTGATTGTTAGTCTAGAGTTCTATTTACCTATTAAGGTAGCCACTCTCCTAGGTGGCTATTCAAGTGAAAATTAATCAAAATCCAATGGAAAGAAACCTCTACTTCCTCGATCATTCTAGTCACAGTATCAGGGCTCACTAGTCAGATATGGCTAGGGGTGATGCTGGACACAGAAACAGGTCATTTGCAGAGCTCCACAGGACAGCGCCAAGCTAGACTGCTCCATCCAGGCATATACACAGGGCTGAAGGGCAAATTCCTGAGGACACACATTGCCTTGAGGAGGCAGCACAGGGGCCAGGCTGTGCGTCCTTCTGCCTTGAGTTACAGGCATCTAGACACACTTCTCCTGCTTCTGCTGATTCTTTGGGGCCCTGCTCATGCTCCAGCTGGCATAAGCCAGGGACGCTAGTTTCCCTACCAGAGATCAAGAGTCATGTCACCTTAGATAACAAGTGATGTCTGCATGGAGATAACTGAGGCACCTCATGCTGCCTAGTGAATGCATAATCAGGTGTGGATGGATTAGATGCCAATGAAGACAAGTACGCAGGTGCAGTTAGGTCCTCAATAGCCAAAGACCTGCTGTCTCACTCCAGCTGAGAGTAGAATTAAAGGCAACTAGAGACAGGGGACAAGTCATTCTGCTGAGGCAAGAACATGTATTGCTAATTTCCAGAGGAGGCAAGCAAACTCCAGCCTGCCCAGCGGGCTGTTCCCCTCCATGGCATCTTTCATGTCCTATCACCTCAAAGCTGGTGGGTGCTGGAGCCCCATTTTGCAGGTGTTATTCTATGCCTTGCTATTCAAGTGGCCCCTAGACAAGCAGCAAAAACAAGATATGGTACTTGACCACATCTTAGAAACAGAGCCTCCCTGGCCTACTGACCTGCCAGCTCAAGAGCTGCATTTCAACCACAGCCTGGGAATGTACTGGGGAAGCCCTATTGCAAGATAGGATCTCAGAAGTTTCTTGTAGGTCCTTGGTGAATGACAAGAGATCAGTGAGTGAGTGTGTGTGTGTGTGTGTGTGTGTGTGTGTGTGTGTGTGTGTGTGTGTAGAGGGGGGAATCTCTTGGCACAGCAGAACACCAGCTCTCCTTTCCCTATCATCTCCCTTGCCCAGACCAAATGGCTAACAACCTTTCAGCCCAGGTTGAGGCAGGCACCAGAGCCAGGGCCTGTCCAAGTCAACGTATCTGTTGCTCAACTGGCACCATCTTGAATTCCAAGCTTTAGCCTTTCTCCCCTAAGACCTTTCCTTTCCCCAACACTTCCCATGTTCCTCCCTTTTGGGGAAGCCGTGACATCTTATAGTATGAATGTGCTCCTCTGATTTTCCTTTAAATTGTCTTGAAAATAGCAAGAGGACAGTTTAATGACAAGTTCACTGGGATGGGACAGAAAGGTCACATAAAGGAGCAACAAAAGGAAGGGTGACATCCAGAGGGATCTCAGGGGACACTATCTCCAGAGAAAGAGGGGAAGAGGCCCTCTCCCAAGCCCCTGCCCCTGGCCTGCAGTGACTTACAAACAGATTCGATGAAAAGCAACAGGATGTGCTATGGCAGAAGAGCTGGCCTGGAGCGTGGGAAAGGCGGGCGTGGGGGCCCTAGGACAGCTAAGCCGGAAGGGAGCCAGGTCTCATCTAGAGATGCACCTAGCTCTACTGGAGGGCCACCCTGAGTCCAAGGAAGCACAGGAGACTCAGAGAAGTGTGTTAGGTGGGCTCCTCTGAAAAGGAAGGCAGAGACCTCTGGTGGTCAATGGGAGTTGTTGGCCTGCAGGAATTTGCCTAGTGGCTGGTGCAGAGCCCCATCTGCAGGTCAGGGGGCCTTGGTTTCCAGGCCCAGCTCTGACATGGCTTCTCTTCATCTATAGAAAGGTCAAGGCTATTTATCCCAGAGTCTCAGCTCTCTCATCTATCCCTGAATTGGCACACGGTTTCTACAGAGCCTTTGATGTGAAGGGCTGGCTGGACTACAGCCTAGGAAACATCTAGTAGGAGAATAGACAATCCTGACCATGCCCTGTGCAAAGAGCATTCCTATCTTCTTTGCCTTGGACCCTAGGAATTCATGTAATACTGCTTCCTTGGCAGTCTCTAGAACATGGTGGTTTCCTGATGCTAACTACCTTCACCTGCACCTTCAGAACTCTGCCCGATCTGCAGGAAGCATTTCTCAGAAACAGCATCCCTGCTGGAGGATGGCTCGATGCCACTTCCTCCTCCAACAGGGAGGCAGAAGGAGCCTGGGCTCCCAGAGGGGATCCACACCAGGCTAACTTTGTGGCCACTGACTTAGTGGGAAGTTTTCTTTTCCAGGGTTATTTTTTGGGAGGGAATAAGAAATTCCCTAAATCACCCCTGACAGAACCCTGGGGGCAGATATTCCTGAACAGGGTGGACATTATGGGGTACAGGGACTAGAAGGCAAAGACTAGGCCTATAGGCAAAGCCCCTTGCTGGACATCCTGACTGAAAGTCTGCCTTGCAGCACAGAGCCTTCCAAGGAGGTGATGAAGAATCCCTAAGGAGGGTACACGTAGGATTCTCCGCCCCACCTCAGACCTAGGAGGCAGATTCCAATGCCCGCCTCCGAGAGTGGGGCAGGCCATTGGCAATAAGAACGAAGCCAAGCTTCTCTGTGACTGGCCAGAGCCACTCCTTGCTTTCTCTGAGTCTTCCAGAAAACCTTGTTCTCCTCCACTCTCCAGAGACAGGGAGCTTCAGGCTAAAACAAGCTAACCCTGCCCAGCCCAGAACGGAATGCTAGCACAGTCCTAATCTGAGCCCCTGCTGATCCTAACACAGGCCCAGGCTCCCCCACCCTCCACAGGCCCCATGTCCAGCAGGTCCTTCAAGGCTGAGCCAGGAGCACATTGGTTGACAGTGAACAAACCCTTAGCATCTGAATGGCTGGAACCAACCTACAGGAAAGGGGGTGAATGTTGGTCTGAGGGCACAGGCAGGGGGTCCTCTTGGGCTTTCTTGGGGACTCTCAGTCTTAAATTTGTTCTGGAAACAGAGGAAAAAACCAGAGAGCTATTGTGGGCAGACTAGGAGGGGCTTTACAGCAGAATACACACATCTGGGGCCCCAGGTACAGCCCTGGAATCTCCCACCAAGCCCTACCCACCCCAAGTTCTCCATCCTCCCCAGTGCAAAAGACCCCTTAGAGCCAGCTCCCCTAAAGCTCTTCTTTATGTGGGGTACTTCTTTATGGGGGACATCTAGAGCCTATGAGGGAGAGAAAACACAAGCCAGCTCTGGTGCCAACGGCCTGTACCCTGGCCACAGCCTAGCTCCTTCTTGCAGGATTCACCAAGCTTCGTGGGGCTCTAGTGTCCTCTGCTATAAAAGAGGCTTCTACTTGGGGATAGCTTGTATTGTCTGTGAGCATCAACTGTGTGCAAATGTTTTTACATGCTCTGCAGCTCTCAGAGGCTTTGTCACCAAGAACGACATGGTCTCCTTGTCCCTGGTGATACCAGACATACAGCTGAATCCAACAGGAGCAAGCTGGTCCGGCCTTACCCTTTCCCTAGCTTACAGACATCATCCACCTGAGTTTTTAGTGTTTGGGGCTGGAGACTATCATAGGTTTGGTTTTCTCTACCAAATAGCCCTGGCTAAGCCTATACAGTTTTTACATTAAAGAAGTAAACCAACTAGCTGCTTCTTCAGAGTTCTGGAAAATATCAAATATAAACATAAATATAAACCATGCGCTAATCACAAGTGGCTCTTATCTAGGCAGTAGGAAGGCCCGCCGCTCTTCCCCATCAGGCCGGGAGTAACTGCTGCTGTCTGGCATTTGAGATGGCAAGTGTGTGATCAGACTTCCCAGAGCATCCTTATTTACTAAGGCTGAGCTCCCATGCATGTCTCTACACAGGCAAAGTAGGAGAAGCAGGAGGAATCTTCCCATTCAGCCCAAAGGAGATGATGGCTCAGAGGCCTTAGAAAACCCAAAGCCTACCAGAAAGACTGAGGAAGGTTGGCAGTGCTGGGGAGAGGATGAGGCTAACTTAGCTTCTCGCCAGTCCCAATTGCAAGAGGTGACAGTCAGTAGGGGAGCCAGTTTATAGGCAAGCAAGAGAAACTGAGGCTGGACATAAAGGCGTGACGACAGCTTCCTACAGTGGGCACGGAGGTGGGAGAGGGGA
Source organism: Apodemus sylvaticus (assembly GCF_947179515.1). Lineage (NCBI taxonomy): Eukaryota > Metazoa > Chordata > Mammalia > Rodentia > Muridae > Apodemus > Apodemus sylvaticus. The sequence continues at coordinate 80,515,324 of NC_067473.1, read as the reverse complement.
ACAAGGGGGCTGTTTTGTGACTCTCTGGGACAAGGTTAGCTTTCTAGTGCAGGGCAAGGAACAACATAACCATTGCCCTACCAAGAAATCATGGCTTATATCAAAGGATAACTTCCTATTACATCACAGGTACAGACAAGTAAGGGTTGGTTAAAATAATAAATAAATAAATAAATAAATAAATAAATAAATAAATAAATAAATGGCAAAACATGAAAAAATGGACAAATAAAGGGTTGGCAAATAAATAAATAAATAAATGGCAAAAACATGTAACAAGGATGGGGTGGGCAGCAAAATAGCCGCAATGTTGTCCTTTTTTCAATGTTGTGCCATTATTGCAGAGGTAGAGAACATACGCTATACAATAAAAGTCGCACCAGCATGTGCGAAGAGGTGGTTCCCTCAGTCTTGACCAACTAATGGACCAAAGGCAGTTCCATTCCCCCTCAAAGGAGCCTTGAGGGGGACCTGGCACTCAATCTCTTTGCAGAGCCTGTTCTCACCTGAGAGAACGGCTAGTAGAACCCTCTGCTTCACTCTCTCTATGCGCCTCCTCGTTTTTCTCAGGGAAGCCATGAAGGCTGTGAGCCTCAGGCTGGGTCTCTAAGGAAGACCCCAGTGATGCTGTGAGGGTCTCAGAGCTCCTCTCAGCTACTTCAGATCCACCCCCCCCCACAGAGCCCATGACCTTTCTCTTTGGCATCAGTGTAGAGACACTTCCTGAGCCCCAAAGGTGAGGCAGCAGGAGCTCTGTCTGATTTCAAAACTGGACAGGGCTGGGATTGAGGTAGTCATGTGTTTTTAGGGTAGCCACTGAAAAGCTAGTTCTTGGAACACAAATGTCTGTAAGCGCAGCGGAAGCCTTGCACTCAGTAGCAGTCACAGAGCTGATGCTTCTCTGATAGGGACAAAGGGTCTTGAGGCAGAAAATCAGCAGATACAGAGGTAGACAAAGCTGTCCTGAGGCAAGGTACAAGGCAGAGAATCCCCATGCAGTGTATGACCCAGGAGAAGGTCCCCCTGCTGACTGCCAGGCACTTAGAAGCTCCTGCCCAGTGGGTGCAGGGTGTGGCCTGTCACAGCCACACCTCCCATCTGCTCATCTTCCCACAGAATCAGCGTCCCCAAAGGAAAGCCAGCTTCCAAAGAACCAAGGCCTTAGCTACCCCAGGGAATCTGGGGCTCTCCACTGATTTCCCTGCTATCCTAGCCGTTCTGTTAACCTTTTTTTTTCCCTCCATGCAATGCCCAGGTAGCTGAGGCGCTCTGGGTTGGCTCAGGCCTGGGAGAGCAGTTGTAGTTCACAGGCACTTTAATCAGGAAGAAATCTCGCAATTGCCCCATGCCAGGTCAACCTGCCAGCGAAGTTAAAGCTTTGTCCTGTCTGTGACCTGAGCGCAGGCCATGTGGTCGGAAACGGCTGTGGCATCCCCAGATCCGCATGACATACTTACAAGTAGATGCTGGACTCGTTGCCTCCCATGTCTGGGGACTGCAGCTTCTGTACAAGGATGATGATGATGCCAATGAAAAGCACAAAGTTAACCTGAGGGGCGAAAGAAAGGCAGACTCAGAGCTCCGCCCAGCCCGGAACTCCCTAGCCAGGAGGGCGGATCCTCTCCAGCCAGGCAAGTTCCCTTGCGGACTTCTCTGCCTCTCACTGAGTCATTCAAATGAAGGAAAACATCCAAGAAAAGAATTCTACACAAAAACCTGGAAATACAGAGCACTGAAAGTGAGCCAGGGGGCAAGCGCTCTCTGAAGCAGAAAGAAAAAAGGTGATAAAAAAGAGGTGACTGACGCACAGGTGACCCCAAGCTCGGCCTGGTGGTGATGATACAGGTCTGCAATCCCACTGCTTGCAAGGTTAACGCAGGAGGATCATCAGGCATTCCAGGGAAGCCCTGGATACATAGCAAGACCCTGTCTCAGAGATACAGAGGTGGGGTGGGGGTGGGGAGAGAAAGTTCATGTTCAGAGTCGTGGAATCCAGGGAAGCAGCCACAGCGTTCCTAATCAGAGGGCTGCCTGGGAACAGCAACAGCACCGTGCGCCATCAGGGACAGATGCTTTCCCAAACAAAGTGGGAAGCTATATGTGCACTGAGAAAGGAGGGAGGGAGGAGGGAGAAGGGAGGAGGGAGGGAGGAGGAAGGGAGGGAGGAGGGAGGGAGAAGGGAGGGAGGAGGAAGGGAGGAGGAAGGGAGGGAGGAGGGAGGGAGGAGGGAGGGAGGAGGGAGGGAAGAGAGGGGCTGCAAATAAATGCACAGGAAGCATAACAAGACGCCTGCACTGCACAGCCACATCTCTGGGCCAGAGCCAAAGTCGCCCTCAAGAAAAGAACAACACGATTCTTTAAAAACAATAACAGCTACTGAGAATAACTACACACCCTGAAGCTGAGGAATGATCGGAGTGATCGTCTTCAAGTTGAGTTTAAGAGGGAAACTGGTGCAAGTAAAAAGCTGTGAGAAAGACACTGGAAGCCACAGCAGGCGTGATCAGAGAAGCCACAGCAGGCGTGATCAGAGAAGCCTGTTTGCTCTGTTTCCCAGATCAGTTAGAAACATACCCTGCCCTGCCATGCTCCTTTCTGCATCTGTTGCTGTCTAATTAATGCTGGAATTAAGTCAGCAAATATTGCCAAGGAGAAAGTACAATTAAGTATCTAGGGGTGAGGAAGAGGACAAGACAAGAGCCCGTCAGCAGAAGTCTGTGCGGCACAAAGCACCTGGCCCATGGAATCTTAGGGACTTGGAAAGAAAGGGCAGCTTCCCCGACATGGAGTTGTTTCAGAGCACACAAACACAATGTCTCAAAGACCCTACTTGAAAAACCAAACAAGGAGGGGACACAGGGATAGCTCAGCAGTAAAGCCTCACAACATGAGGACCTGAGGACCGAGTGAGTCCTGGTGACTCAGGTTAAGAAATGGAAAAAGATCACAGCATGTACTTGTAATCCCAGGGCTGAGAGCAGAGGCAGAGGCAGAGGCAGAGGCAGGATTTCCAGGCAGATCCTGGTCTGGATTCCAAGCCCATGAGAAACCCTTCCAAAAAAATCCAAACGGGCAGAATTCTGAAGAATAAAACACTAGTGATTGGTCTCTGACCTAGACACACATACACACACACATACACACGCGCACACACAGGGAAAAAACAAAGAAGGGGGTGGGAAAAGGAAGATCAGTAGTCTGAGGCTAGCCTTGGCTATATAGTGTGACCCTGCTTCAAATGGCAAAACAAAACAAAAGCCATTCAGGAATGCAAAATAAGCCCACAGAGACATTTAATATCCATGGTAAACAGTGAGAAACCTTTACGCAAAATGTTAACAGACAGAAGTCTGTGGTACATGAAAAGAGCAGGCAGACCATGCCCAGAAAGATCTCACCCTAAGAATAGAGAGAGATGCTCTGCTATTCCTAATTATGGTATGAAAACCACAGGCTCCACCATCCCTGGGAGACTGGCAAGTAATTAGTAATGAAAACATCAGCGCAGACACGGGAGCAGAGGAAGTGAGCCTCTTGCTCCTTGCCCACAGCCATGGGAATGGTAAGCGCACACAGTCTGTGTCCCAGAAGCTTATTCCTAGAGATTTATCCCAAACACACAACCACACATGCTCAAAGCCAGGTGAATATATCCACAGCACTAGAGAAAAACTGAAATAGTACATTGACGCTATTCTGTCACAAGAGTGTGATCTCTTCAGCGGGTCTGATAAAATGAAATACCCGTGCTCGGTTTTATAACCGCACGCATAAAAGTCAACCAGGAAGAAAAACTTGCCCAATTGCATGCAAGACAACTGCCAAAAACTAGAGCAAACATTGTCCTCCATAAAAACAAGGAATAAAAGGAAGAAACATTGGGAAAGATGGGCAAAAGGCTGTTTTCATTTACAGGTTGCATAATTTTCTATGTAGAAACCCCATGTGACTCAAATTTTAAAAAAGGGATTAAACTCTTAAGAGAATTCAAAAATGTAACTAAGCCAAGAAGTCACAAACACTGACCGCTTCCCTGTCTGGCCCCAATAGCCCTCCAGATAATACAGGGAAGGAAAGAACTCTAGACTCAGCCAGTGCCCAGGCTGGAGAACATCTCAGAGGAAGCAAAAAGCAGCAAGAAAAACTGGACAGACAGGGTATTTTGCTGTATTCTTGGAGAAAATCAATTTTCCTCCAAATTGGTATATAATTCAATGCAGAGCTCCACCAGACCTTTTCTTACAAGTTAAAAGTTAAGTCATTTCCTGTTCAAAAGTCTACCTGACTAAGTAGATGTGCAAAAAAAATTTCAGCAGAACAAATGAAAAATTTGTATATAACATGGTAAAACAAACAGGGGCACAGTAGCCATCACAAGCCCCTGGGCAGACATATTTGTAGCAAGAAAGTAAGGGTCTCCAACCCACAGTGTGGACATGTTTGTGATAAATAACTTTCCAGCCTATAAGATTCTATAAAGAGACTGAGAATGGGAATTTGCAGCCATTAAAAATAGAAATGTAAAAAAAAAAAAATTAGCATTTTAGTAAAGACAAAGATTCAATAGAACCTTTCTTAAAGATACATCTTAATAACCTAAACCACAACAGTGCTGTGAAGCGATTAAGAAGAGATTTGCATAGATCACGCTGATGGACATCCTTCCATAAATAAGACATAAGGCTGACAGTCAGACAGGGGAAGCCCAAGGATCCTGGTGCAGGGAAGTCATGCTGGCCTGGGGACATGACAAAGTGTGGAAGAGAAGTCACTGCTCCTCAGCTGACCAAAAAGATAATCTGCTAGGGGACAGAACAAAAGTTCACAGGAATGTCATAAGCATAAGCCACCAAAACACTGTTTAGCTGTAAGTGCTCAGACCCACAACCAACACAAAGAGACAGACACGCCCTTCAGGAGCCACCCTCCCTGTCCACAGGATTGTACACCGGGAGTGAAGGGAGTGACTGGAATGCAGCCACCTTTCCAAAGGAGATGTGAATTGTGAAAGCACTTACAAAATGCTAAAAGATCTGAAATGTTAAATCTATACCCATTTGACTATCAATTCCGCCTCTAGAGATTTGTTTTAAATTAAAAAAAAAACGTAGAAATGCTCAGAAGTATGCATGAAATTATTCCTAGTAGCAGCAACTTCCATAAGGATTTAAAATGGAATAACAGGCTTCTCCAACACTAGGGAAATGAGTGAATAATTTGTACGCCAGTGCTTCAGAATATAATACAGCTGTGACAAAGACCCTTTCTTTCCCTTCTCTCTATGCTCTCTGCATGCTCTGCCTCCCCTCTTTGCCCCAAAGACACTCACCATTATAGAGCCAACCACAGGGCCTTTGATCACCCACCACAAAGCTGTGCTGTCATTCATATCCCAGCATCTGAAAGATGGGCAAAGGAGAAATCATAACAGACCCTGCAGAGCAGCACATGACTAGCTGGCCACCTGTCTGTCTTACCCTCTGTGTACCCCCCAACCAGGGAAATCTAGAGTAGAGGTAGGCTGGCTAGAAGACCCCTCACCCAAGGCTTGCGTTTTCTCTGTGTTCCTGTCATGACAGAGATTGGAACCCAAGAATCAGGGTCATAGTGGTATCCTGGGAAAGGACATGATCCATTCAGATCTGGGGTGCTTGGGGTTGGGAATGACCTCACCATCAACATTCTTCCTCCTGTCCTCCAAAGGATACCAGATGTTCAGAGCTTCCCCAACACTGCCCCAAAGTAAATGGGCTCAGAAATTGGCCCATTCTCTTGCTGGATTATCGAATAAGACAAGGCTAACCACAAGGGGTAATGGCTGACGAAGGGCCTGGCTGGGACCAGGCTTCAGTCTTTGACTGAGACAGGACTGATCACATGGGGTGGGGACTCAGGTGGTACCCAAGGCTGTGCTTTGGCCGGAACAACACCTTGGGGAGTTCACGTGAAGCCAGGCAAACACTGAAGCCCATGGATGAAATAGATTCTGCACTGCAGGCGGATTCTCTGGTTGTACTTACCCTGCATCATCAAAGTAGAGCCTCAGGACAGCCCACACAGTTACACACACAGTAGGTGTCCCTGGAGAGCAAGAAAAGGAAGTCAAATTTGCCCAGGATACTCTTAGCCTTGGGGTTCCTGGGGACCCTATTAGCCCTCATACTCCAGCTTCTTCTCATCCTTCCCATCTCCCCCACCTTCAGATCATCTGGTCCCCTAACATGATTCCTGAGTACAATGGGGGTCCCACAAAAAGAAAGTTAAAAAGTAAGGGCTCTAGGAATCAACATGAAGCCCACGGCCTAGTGAGGGCTCCATTATCTGATGCTTCCTAACACTGGGACCAAGAACACAGCTGACCAAGGGGCCCGAGCCCATCCAGACCCAGCCAGTGACCTACCCCAGCCAATGATGGTATACCAGTAGAAATATCTCCTCTCAGGGAAAAAGGTCTCCACGAGCAGTGTAAAGAGGTACAGGCCTTCAATGAACAGCCAGAAGTAGTTGGACACCACGCAGTAGTGGAAGAAAACCATGACGGCTTTGCATTCTACCTACAGAGACAGCCAGAGGGGAAAGCTGACTTCCCTGCCCTGTCCCCAGGCAAATCCTCAAGTCAAGCTGCACTGGATAAAGGGAATTCCATCGGCACTGGCATACCCAGTCTCACGTATCTCAAAGCCTAAAACTGTAGGCATTCCCCACAGAAGACTGCTTACAAAATGAGGACCTGGGCTCATCGAAGGTGGAGACTCATACCTTGTCCCTGGAAAATCTCTTCTCAAACAGATCCTCCAAACATGTCCTCCTAGGGAAGCCCTCAAGTCTCCCCAAGTCTTTTCTTAGCCCAGCATATTAAAAGTCAGTTTTCTGCATATACCTCCTTCACACATCTGTGCTTGGAAAGGCACTGACAAAGACCCTGGCCAGCTAGCACACAGAATGCCACATGACTGATTGCATGCCAAGGGACTGGCTAATCCCTGACTGAGCCTCATTCTCACCTAACCCTCCTGGCCCAAGAACGAGGCTGAGAGTCTGGCTATGTTTTGTACTGGAGTGAGGTTATACACTGGCTACAGTAACCACTCCATAACTCCTGCATCTTCACATGACATGGGATAAGACCTACACCTGCAGGGACACAGGCGTGTCCTGTAGGGTGTTAGCAGGGCAGAGTCCTCGGGTACTTACGGTGGAAACAAAGCAGTGACTGCTGTCCTGCTCGGCATACAAGATCCAGTCTTTGATGAAGACGGAGATAGCCCTCAGCATGAAGGATACAAACAGGTTCATGTGGATGAAGTTGCGGGTGCAGTGCAGCTTCCTATGTGGACCAGGATGGGAGGCCATGAGTTCCCAGTACTTCACACCCTCAGGATGGGGCTGCTCTGGGCCTGCTCATGGCTTGTTCTAATGGGGTCCCTCTCCCAGATCACCCTCTTCTCCCACCTCCATAATCCTCTGTCTTCACCACCCTGGTCATCCGCTGACCAGATTTCTCCTGTAGCCTCTCTGCCTAGATCAGGAAGATTAAAGCAAGCAAAGAAAATTTCTGAAAGGGATTGTGCCTGACTGGTCCTGGACATACGAGCTGCCCTCTCAGGCCACCTTCCCATCTGCTGTACTAGGGACAGGGCCTGCCTTCGAAGGGACTTTCCAGGGATGATGGGATAAACAATTCTGGCTCTAACGCTACTGGGCTCTCACCGGAAGCGGCACAAGATGACCATGGCAGTGGTGAGGGTGACGAGGGAGGTGCTGTAGCCGACTGTGTAGAGGGCCTTCACCGACAGGTAGTAATAATCCTGCAGCAGGGCACAGGACATGCAGGGATCTGCTTGGGACCAGTCACTGCCCCCCTAGGACCCACACCCACTGTCCCAGACCAGGCCCTTGAGCCCAACATCTCCCGCCTTTCTGCCATCACTCCACTCCTGGCAGGATGCCTGCTCCTCTCTGTGCAGGGTCAGTACTCTAAACCTGTTCAGAATGTACTGAAGGCAAGGGCACTGAGCAATCAGACCAGCCTGAAGTCCTAGCAATCAACACAGTCCTAACCTGAAGAAGGGTTGAAGAAGCTCCCTGCTAGAGCCAGAATTAAGTCATCAGTTTCTGAGCTACCTAAAGGACAGTGTCCTGAAAAAGTAGCCAGGGTTAAGGGGACTTGTGCGACCTGTAGGGTCAGAACCCAACAGGATGAATAAACATCCTACCCTCCAAGGTCCAGGCTCAGTATACAGCAGGCAGGTGCTTGTGAGTGCTGCCCAGAGCCTTGAGCTCCTCAGAGTTAACCCACCACCCCACTTACCTGATCCCCAGACTCAGGCTCATAGTCATCAAACCCACAAGCATCGAAGTAGTGGGGGAAGGGCTCTGACCAGCCGTCCTCTGTGCAGTTCCGGCCCACGACCCCCATGTCTGCAGAGAACAGAAAACTAGGCAAGGCATAGGAATGGCTTGAAGTGGACCTGAAAATGATCTCATAGTGGGACTTCCCGAAAGCCCATGTGCTCAACCGGTGGCTCAAGCTAGAAGACAGGGATTGCTGAAGACCTGGCACGGCACGCGGCCTTCACTAATGACAAGGGAGACGGGGAGCAGCGTGGATGAGCAACCTGAACCCCCATCAAGAATCCAGCATGCCTGTGTCTCTCTCTCTCCTGTAATATTCTCCAGCGCTCACCAGAAGAGGATCTGGAGCCCACCGCAGGGCCCTAGATCATCACCACTCAAAATGTCAGTGCACAGAACCACCTAGAAACTTGTCACAAATGCTCTCAAGCCCAGTCCCAGGAACCTGAACAAGGCATTCAGGATGTTCAAGGCCTCCTCGGGTGACTGCAGGGTGAGGATTTGGCACATTTGAACTCAGAGCTCTAGGTCTACCAGCAGCTGTAACATTTCACAATGGGGCGCCTGGCTTTATTGTTTTTTAATAAACCCAGGCATATTTGATCTTACTGCCAACCTTACAAAGATACAAACTCAGGGGGGTTTTGTTTGTTATTTTATTTTTGCCTTTCAGTTTTGTTGTCTGCCTCCCATCACCAACGTGCATTCCTTCTCTTTGGATTGACTTAAAGTTCATTGTGTGGGAGGCCAGAGGGATGGAGCTGTCACAGCTACTGAAAGAGGTACCTGTCACTCGCAAAGAAGAGGGCAGGCTATTTTTCACGTAAGTGGGTTGCTTCAGCCTTCAATGACATCATGCCATTCTCCTGAGCTGGGGAGAGCCACTACGGTCCAGGAGGAGCACAAGGCAAGTGGGTCCTTTCTTCTAGCTAGCACCTGAGTGTGGCCCCAGAGCTACCAATCTCTTAGGGCATATGGAAAGAAACAGAACTCAGGGTAATCGTAACTCTCCAGAAATATAACACAAGATTTTTCAAATTTCAGTTGTATACCTCTAGCCACCTTGTGGGCTTGATAGAGCGCATATTCTGGGGCCTAGAGTCTGTGATAGAGTCAGTCTATGGGTTTCAGGGTGAGTGACTAGTGTGTGGTGAGAGACCTCTGTGGACAGGGAGTTTAGAGCACACACTGCTAGGCAGGATTCTGTCCTCTGATCAACGTGGTCTCTGGGAAGCTCAACAAGGAGGCAATGGGTCAATGCACAACAGAAGAGAGATGGAAAGGCCCCTTATTTTTCAAGACAGTTTCTCTGTGTGGTCCTTGCTTTCCTGGAACTCACTCTGTAAACCAGGCTGGCCTTGAACTCAGAGATCTGCCTGCCTCTGCCTCCTGAGTGCAGGGATTAAAGGTGTGCCCCTGGCTACCTCCTCTCTTTTCTCAGCAGCATCTGCTCCTGCTGGTGGACTTGGCAGGTGTCAGCGAGCTGGACATACCCTCCCTGGGAGGAATGACGGAGCTGGGAGCCTGCCCACGGAACAGTCTGCTCAGAATGGGAGACTCTGACACCTGTGACACAAGCCAAAAAAGGACTGCAACAGCCTGGGTCACCATCAGCAGTGTCACCAGACTGTCTCTCCTTCAGAAAAGTGCGTCTCTGGCTGCTGCTAGCAACCTCACTGCAAGGTCCCGGAACAGGTCAGAACATCTGAATGCCTCCCGCATCTCAACAGGGAGCCACAGTGGCTGTGCCTCTGCCTTCCCTGGGCTGAGTTAACTCAGCCTTGCCCACCTCACAGGGGTAAGAGGAAGAAAGAGACAAAAGGTACAGAAATTTGAAAATCATTTAAAAAAAAAAAAAAGCTTCCTAGAGGGAAGAGCCATTTCCTTTCTTTTATTTTCCTTCTTTATTTTAATAACACGAAGTAGGCTTGGAAAAACATAAACATTTTTGTTCCCAAAATTGCTCTATGAAGATTGTTCTGATAGAAATCTCCAGAAGACGGAGTGCTCTCCGGATTGCCGAACCCTGTATGACAGCATCTCTTTCACTAGACTGGTTTACTCCAGCATCAGCACAGCAGCACAGCACACTCCCTGATAGTCTCTTCACCACATCACCTAGATATGGTGGCCAAGCATCTGCCCTGGATCCAGCTGGCTAAGTCAGAGACTCAGGTGAGACCCCAGGATCTGTACTTTACCAAGTCTGCAGAGAGCGGGATTGGGATAGGGAGGCCATGCATCCTCCTGGCACGCTGCCTCTTGCAGCCCCAGTCTCAGCAGGGCTGCAGCTGATTGGCTGTGATGCTCAGAGTGGTGCATGGCTTGGCCCCATCCAGCTGACTGGAGTGCAATGCTGAACCCTGAGAACCTCTATGGGAAGTTCAAAACCACCAAACACCTTGTAGTACAAAGGCTCCCCATTTACAGCCCATGACAGACCCTAAGACACCCATGACTCCCCCACAACACATGGTTACAGGCATGATGGATGTACCGTCTTCTCTCTGGGTACTTGGTGCTGTCTTCCAAGAAAACAACACACAGCTCTATCAGAGAAGGCACACACTCTAGAGAACAGGGAGGAGAAAGTCTCGCTACAAAGCAGCTGCCCTCCACCCCTCCAGCCCAAGGTGACTCCAGCGCACCCCTCACCTGTGATTTCCAAGGAATTACTATCAGCAAAACCAGAATCCCCTGTGAAACACAAACATGTGTCAGTCAGAATGCTGTGCTTGTCACCTGCCCCGTCAGCTATGGCTGGGGATGCCCAGTCTGTGGAGAGTGGGCAGGGGAGTCACACATCCCCCTGGCGCACTGCCTCTGGCATCTCCAGTCTCACCAGAGCAGCAGCTGCATGGCTGTGATGCTCAGAGTGGTGTGTGGCATGGTCCCCACCAGAGAGCCTGGTCCCCACCAGAGGTCCCATCATGGAGGGAAAAAGGGCATGAATAAGCCTGGGGCTTGGGAATTTTCTTTGAGGTTCAACCCCCACCTCTACTCCAAGTCTGTTTTTCATCAAGGGGACCCCTAAACCCACAAAGTTTATCTGTAGACAGATTTCTCCTCACACCATAACCTTTATTCTCATATCTCTCTAAAAATGGCCTACAAGTCAACCCCATTTCCTCTCAACTTTTGAAATTCCCATTTCTAAGCTGAAATGCCATCTCCTTCAAGATGTCTTCCCTGACCTCCTTCCTGTCCTGACTGCATAATCTACCTTTAGTTCTCTTCTGGTCTTTGGTAGTTACATTCCCACCTCATAGCTGCTGGGATGAGAGTCTGTGTGAACTCAAGAACAGGGCCATCCTGCACGTAGGAATATACATGCACTATGCACACAGACTTGTTTTCCAATCTCTCCACTGGTGATTCACCTGACCCAGCTTAAAAGGGCCTTGAAGCCCAACACTGTGTCTTCTGTCCCTCTTAGCCTTCAGGATGGCCAAATTCTGGGGAGGAGGGGAGGAGCTGATCCCCATGATTGCTACCACACCATCATTCCAGCATCCAGGGGCATTGGATCGCCTCAGGCTGCTCTCTGCTGGGCTAATGAAGTGTTCTCTGGGGTCCTCTTACCTATGGTTTCTGTCATCCAGACTGTATGTCAAGGGGAGAGAAAGAGAGAGAATGTGAGTAGAGATGCAGAGGTGACCAGGGCTGAAGTCAGATCTGTTCTCACAGGCCATTTGCTCCCCCCATCCCCATCCCCGCCAACCCCCACTCTGAGAAAGCCCTGGTAAGGTCCTGAAGGCCTAAAAAACCCATCCTCGAACCTAGCAAGTTCACAGGGTCAGGGGCAGATCTAACTCCACCTCCAGGTCAGCACATGAGGAGGAAGGTGAGGCACTGACCAGGGCTCCCCAAAAGCCAGCACCTCAGGGAGGTCTGTCCAACTGCACAGTGAGTGAGCTTCCTGGGAATGTGAAAGCGAATGAGACAGCAGTTCAGTGGCTTCTGTGGGGAGGGCACGTCTCACTGCCAAGCTTGTGAACAGAGGCACTAAAGGCCCTGCTTTAATGAACCATTAAGAGCCAGGTGTAAATAACATCTCTGCTCCCTGAGGCGGGTGCAGCCGAGGGAAATCATTTTACCCTCCTTCCTGTCACCTCGTGTGACTGCAGCTGTAGGAAAGAAAGGGTTCTTGGCTGAGAGGATGTGCCACAAGCTTCACATAACTGAGGTAAAGCAATGGGCGCGTGGAGGAAGTGATTAAGCTACCTTCCAGAGCAGTCAAGCTTGGGAGCTAGCTGAATCACAGGCCCGCCTCTGACAGCCTCTATCTTCCCCTATTCACTCTCTCTGCTCACAGCCTCCTCCAGAACTTACCCCCTGGCCTGCTCTCAGGCACAGAGCCCTCAGGATGGGAACATTCAGAAACTAGACTAGCAGGAGGTGGGTAAGATGTGGGATAAGGAGAAGTGGGGTATCAGGATAAACCCCGCCTTGTGTGGGCTCTGGATAGAAAGTCAAGGCTGGGCTTGGGATTCCAATGCACACTATTCTTTCTCTTTTTTTCCTGCAAGCCAGGTGGCAACAAGCCACTGGTGGTGGCCTCACAGACCACCCCGTCCATGAAGTCAGGCCCACTGGGGTCCTGTCTTCTGGGCCTGTCTCAGGGGACCTGTCTTCCAACCGATTCCCATTTCTGTATCCAGTGTCACAGCTCTGTCACTGCACCCACTCACGGGATCCCAATTTGGCCCCAGGAACGCTACACACATTTCAGTGGCACCAAAGCCCATGAGCAGACATGACAAGTGAGAACCACAGAAGCCTCCAGTCAGCCTTGGTTTCCTGGCACAGGCAGGACGCATATGTCCCTGAAGCCTATGTCCACATGGCATAAGCTACTTTCCTTGGTGTCCAAGGCCCTCTCCTGGACAGCCTGGGTTAGGGGAGCGGGCCCCTCTCTCCTCCTCCTCTAAGTCCTCATGGCCATCCGAGGGCAGCAAGGACCAAGGACAAGTTTCACTTAGCATGTGCATGAGCTGGGGACTGGCAGACTGTCCACAGGGTGGAGGGTCGGTGCCCATGTCAAGTGGTGAAAGAATGTGGTCATGGTGTCTTTTTGCAGAGATAGAAACCCTAAACAAACAGGGTATTTGGTTGTACAATCCCACCCATCCATATCTTCCTCCGCGCTGTTGAGATATCTGTCTATGTCATCATCATGGTAACTATGATGATGTCAGCTAACTTTACTATTAAATATGCAAAACGTACCAGGTGCTGTGCTACGTATATCTCTATAGGTGACCTGGCTTTATCCTCACAGACCACCTGGGGAAACAGCCACTATGTCACATTACCATCTGGCAGGCCAAAACCTTGAGTGATAATCTGCCTTTGCTGAAGGTCCCTAATGGGGTAGGGTTGCCATGGACTCTGTGCCTAAGCCCAGACTGCTCTCACCTGTCATGACAGCCACCTGGCAATGCGTACCTGGCACCAGGTGCAGTGCTGGAGAAGAAGTGTTTCCATGCCCTATCCCAGCATGAAGGGCACCATCCCATCCTGCCTGCTAGCTATCATCTGCCATCTGGGGCAGCTGAGGTTTTAAAGCTTAGCTCCAGGTGGGAGAATGGCGCTATAGACTACAGGATAAACCAGCACAGTTGGGAGAGATTCTGAGTTCCACTTACCTTGGTCCGGGTTGAAGATCCGGAAGACCTCAGGGCAGCTCACAAGGACCATCTCACCTATTTGAGCAGGCTTCCAACATGTGATATTGTCCCACATGCCAGGGCAACCTGGAGGACAGAGTCGTGTTGAGAGAGGGCCTGGCCATATACACACAAGCGCACACGAGCCACAACCAGACACAGATACACATCCCACATATGCAGGCACACACAGGCACAGCACACAATATACATACTATAGATGTGAACACACACATGTCCCTCTGTAATGGTTAATTTTAAATACCAACTTGACTTGCTTTAGCATCACCTAGGAGGAGGTGGTGAGGCCCTCCTCTGGTGATGGGGGAGCGTCATCAGAGAGGAGCAGCAAAGGAGGAAAGAGCCGCCGTGAACCTGGACTACCGGTACCATCTGTGGGTGGGCAGGAGGAAAGGAGAAAGCTAATGGGGTGCTGACACCCCCCATTTCTGTGCTTCTGGGGCACCATAATGTGAGCTGAGCTGCTCTACTGTGCCTCCCTGACCAGAAGCAGAGCCCCTGAAACTGAGAGCTAAAATAAATCTTCTTCCCTTAAGTTATTTCCATTAGGTATTGAGAGCAGGTGATAATAATGAGAACTTGCAGCCACACACCATACACAGCTCTCTCTCTCACACACACACACACCATACACAGCTCTCTCCCTCTCTCTCTCTCTCTCTCTCTCTCTCTCTCTCTCTCTCTCTCTCACACACACACACACACACATACACACACACACACCATATACAGCTCTCTCTCTCACACACACACACACCATACACAGCTCTCTCTCTCTCACACACACACCATACACAGCGCTCTCTCTCTCTCTCTCTCTCTCTCTCTCTCTCTCTCACACACACACACACACATGCACACACACACCATATACAGCTCTCTCTCTCACTCACACACACATGCACACACACACACCATATACAGCTCTCTCTCTCTCTCACTCACACACACACACACACACACCATATACAGCTCTCTCTCTCACACACACACCATACACAGCTCTCTCTCACACACACACACACACACACACACCATACACAGCTCTGTCTCTCTCTCTCACACACACACACCATACACAGCTCTCTCTCTCTCACACCCACACCCACACACCATGCACAGCTCTCTCTCTCTCTCTCTCTCTCTCTCTCTCTCTCTCTCTCTCTCTCTCTCTCACTCTCTCTCACACACACACACACACACACACACACACACACACACACACACTTAGCATGGACTGCTGAGAAGCTGGCCCTTGCCGGAAGCAGAGTTTACAAGGAAAGAAGGTGAGTCTTCCTGTATGAGGAAGGCTTACTCCTGTACCTGGAAAAACACCCCAAGAGTAGTCCACAAAGCCACTGCGAGAACTTCAGGGCAGGGGGCTCTGTGGACGGCCTCCTCTTCTTGCCATATATGCCTACATTCTCCCAGCCTCGCCACCATTCTGGGGATCTGGCCTCACAGCCACCTCAGTGAGGCTCACTTCTCTGTGAAGGGGTACTGAGGTCAGACCAGCTTTGAGGCTGTACACCACTGTCCACCTCCCTCCCAGCATGGGCCTAGAGCAAGGAGCTGCCACCCACAAAGCTGGCACCTGAAGTGAGGTCACAGCTTGGCCAGCTGAGAGATGCTCGGAAGTGACTGTGCTAGGACTTGGAACAGAGAGATGATGGAGGCAGAGTCCTTGAGGAGGCCAAGGTCAACGCCTTGTGGTGGGGATCCGCTGACAGAGGGAAGGGACAGGTTCACAGTGAGGTACTCAGGAATCACCAAGCCTTCCTGGGGTGAGTAGCGAGGGAGAAGAAAGTATGAGGCTTGACTAGTTCTGATTAGGTCTGGTGGCTCCTGGGAGCCCTCTGTCTGTTTTCTGTATATTTGTTGTCCTCTGGCCGCCATCTCTCTGCCCTTCCTCTACACTGCAGCAACACTCATCAAGGTCAATGACAACCTCTTTGCTGCCAAATCTGAAGAACAATTTCAACTCCAGCCAAGCTGGACTCTGCCCACCTGACTGGCTCCAGATTCTGGAAGTCATCCTGTCTTGGACTACCTGCCCACTCACCTTAGATGAGCTCACCCTGCTCAGGGACTTAACAGGATTACATGTAGACATCTCTAGTCTTTGACCTCCAGCCATTCGCTGGGTTAACCCTAGGGTCAGTTCTTTGCCACTTGTTCCCACTTTGAGGGACCAAAGCCAAGTCAAACACGAGAGTCCTAGAATCCTCCTGGACCCTCCCACTAAACCCACACTGTTTCAGCCCAGCTAGATTTCCCAGAGTCACTTACTCCATTTACCCCATGTGTGTCATCAAGTCCTGCTTGGTTCCCCTCAGACATCAATGGGACCTAGAAGCCTTCGTTGGCATCACAACTACAGCCTCTTCCTAGATCTCTCTCAGTTAGGAGCAAATCCTTTCCAAATACACATCTAGCTTAATGACTCCATATCATCAGCCTTGGAAATCTGTGTGCCTCACACCCCAGCTCCTAAGTATGGCACCCGTTGTCCCCATCCCTGCCTGGCCTTGCCAGGCTTACTTCCCCTTGAGCATTTGAGTGGTGAGACAGCATGTCTTTTGGTTGTGAGCCTAGCCTTTAGTGGATGAGCCATCTCTCCAGTCCCTGAGTCATGGCTCCCAAGGAAAGGATGTGTAGAAGAAGAAGAGCAGGGAGGAGGGAGCCTCAGGACACCACACTTGGAGGTTAACAACGGGAGGACATGACAGTGGATCGAGTATAACAAAGGTACAGGGGGTTGGAGACAGATGTGGAAACACGGGAGGTCAGAGAGGGGCAGAGAGCTTCAGAAAAGTAGCCTGATGCATATATAGGGAGTCTATAGGCAGGAGAACCTGTGTCACATAGGGAAGTGAGTAAGTGACTTACTGCCTCCCAGCACTGTTAGGGGGACTAAGAGTTCCTACATAGACAGTTCTATGGACAGTACACTCCATACATGTTGGATTGTCACTGACCTTAACTCCATGATTTCAGCTAGATGCTTCTGGGAATCACACCTTAGGAAAGGGGTGACCCCACTGGGGAGAATAGGAGCTCAATGACCAGCTACTAAGAATCTTAGAGAAAACCTGAGCATGCAGAGGAGTGGTCTGGGACTGGCTTCATGTCAACACGGTTCCTCTGTCCAAGTCATAACTTTGGGCAGCAGAAGACATCCCCAGCTTCTAGGTCTCTCCACTTTGGCATTCACACTAGCGACTCTGGCCTGTGGCATCCTGCTCATACAATGACACCCCTCTAAGAGTTTGGAAAATGCTAAAGCTCTGTATGCTGAGGCCCAGGGGACAGGGACTCAGAGGACCAGAGGAGGAAAGCCACCGGTCTCAACAAGCAGCTATCAATGATTCCTGTCTACCCAAGATGTCTCGCCAGCACAGCACAGTTGGCTGTGACATCATGTCCTTGAAAGAGACCCAACAGTACATCCTTGGCTGCCATAGCCTGTGTTGACTGTGAACTGCCCATGGAGTGTGATCATGGCTGGCCACACCGCAGAAGCCCTGGCCAGCAGATGTTCCCGTAATGTGGAACATTAGGCCCTGGCACAACCAGCTGCTATTCCAGCTGACAATGCCGGGGTGAGAGGGCATGAATGTGAGGGCTGGGAGTTGGGGGAAGGAGGGCAGGAAGTGGCAGCAGCCAGGATCCAGAGCTGCGGATCAGGGGTAGAGGCAGGGTAAATAATGCACGTCCTTAATAAGAGGTTGAGGGCCTTTCCTGTGTTAGATACACACGAAGCTACAAGAGGACAAAGGTGGAGGAAAGGCAGGGCCTCCCTTCTGAATCTGCCTAGGAGACAACAGATTTATGTTGTGGTCTTCTCTGCTGTGAGTCACAGGTTAGTGTCAGAGCAAGGGCTGAGTGTCTGTGGATACCCCAACTTGGATTTGCCAGGGCTGAAATCTGGAACAGCGAGCTAACAGGACTTGCTGGTGCCTTAGGAATGGCAAGTGATGCTGGGACTACCTTCTGTCACATCTGCCAAGTTCCTTGCCTGGGATTCCCAATGATCTACCTGTCACAAGCCTGGAAAGTCTCCCAATCCTTCACTCTGCCCCCAGTGTTGTCTTCTCACAGGCCAGGATAAGAAGAAAGCCCAGAAGAAGAACCCTAGGACCCCAGAACCTATAAAGACCCCACTCACAGTGACTGACCACCGTTGGACTTAGGACAGAAGGACAGGCCTTGAGATCTTCTAGCTGAGGACAGAAACGTATGTTCCTACCACGCACACAGAACACATGTGTTTCCCACAGCTCAGCGCAGTTCGTTTTAGTGGCAACAGAAGCCTTCACAATGCCTTTGTTCCTGAGCTTCCCTCTCCTCTCCCCTTTATTCTCTCTCCTTTCTACTTTGCTTTCTCATTTTCTCATTAATTCAAGAGATTCGGTGAAGACATATGAGTCCTGCAGGGCAGAGTGAAGTAAAAGCAGCCAGTCTGGGCCTCACGGAGCTTACATGGTTAGGAATGCTATGCTGAGTGAGGTGTAGGCTCATCTCCTACTGGGGATGAGGGGGAGGGGGCGATTATAAAATAACTCAGTGTCTTTGGTTAGCACAAGTTACTGTCATAACATGCTGGAGGTCAGGGGCCTAAAATAAGTCTGAATTAGTTAAAACTGGAGATGAGCAAGACTGTCAGAGGCTTGGGGTTTGGTGCTCTTTGGCTTATGACCCCTTCCTCCAGCTTCCAAGTTAGCAGCCTGGCCTCCTCAGCCTCCTCAGCCTCCTCAGCTCTCCTACCTTCTCTCCCTTCTAACGACTCTAATGACTTCAGACCACATTCATCCAAGCAACCCAAGACACTCTTCCTATCACCAGAACTCACACTAAGACCCTGTCAGATTAGGTGACAGACATATTTTCAGGTTTAGGGAGCTGAGAGTTAACATCTCCCTCTAGATAGCAGCAGAGGACCATTCTCTCCCTGCCATAGAGGACAGAGATCCAGACAGACAGACCGACATGGTATCCAGGTGATCCAGGTTGGTGGTTCAGAGAGATAAGCAAGAGTAAGGCAGAAGGCCATGCCAGGAGATGGTCGCATCCCAGGGAGCATGAAAGGGCTTGATTCAGAGTCATGGCAGCAAAGACAGAACTGTGGAGGGCAGTTTAGAGACAGGAACAGCGGGCGGGGCACGGTACAGGACATGGCTGGAGTGTGTCAGAGATGGCTGGTACTCACCCATGTCATTCATGTGACTACTACCCTGAACTCTCACCCCTTGGAAAGGAGATCAAAGAGGTGGAGTAGTCTCTGACGCTACCCTCAGGGCCTCCTTTCTATCTCTTCCTTCTCCATAGCATCCTTGGGACCACATACAAAGGGAATCAGTGTTCCAGTAGGGAACCTGGGTCTCTTAATGTCCAGGCAAGGCAAAATTCCAGCTCCTCACTACAGCTAAATATACCAACCTATGACTTTTATAAGCTAATAAGTAAATAAATAAGTAAATAAATAAATAAATAAATAAAGTAACTCTGGATTTGAAAGTTGGCTTATAAGTGTAGCATACCCTGTGCTTCACTGAATCACATACAAAGGCGGGAAGAAAGTACCACTGATGGATGTCATTCTGGCTTCTGACTTGGGTACCTGTATGGACTGGTAAAGATACAAACAGGTGGGAAGATGGATGGATGGATGGATGGAAGGATGGATGGATGGATGGATGGATGGATGGATGGATGGATGGATGGATGGAAAGAAGGATGGATGGATGGATGGATGGATGGATGGATGGATGGATGGATGGATGGATGGAAGGATGGATGGATGGATGGAAGGAAGGAAGGATGGAAGGAAGGAAGGAAGGAAGGAAGGAAGGAAGGAAGGAAGGAAGGAAGGAAGGATGGATGGATGGATGGAAGGATGGTTGGATGGATGGATGGATGGAAGGAAGGATGGTTGGATGGATGGAAGGATGGATGGTTGGATGGATGGATGGATGGAAGGATGGATGTTAGAATGTATAGATAGATAGATGAATATGTATGGGTGGATGGTAAGTAGAAGAGTAGGTGGATAGATAGACCACAATAAAAGGACTAGTTAGCAGTCAAATGGTGAGAATCTAGACCGGTTGAAATCATGTTTAGTCTCACATATGCTAGATTTAAGAGGGTAGTAAGAGCCAAAATTAAACCAGACGAGAATGGGTGAGGGGGCTAGGGTGGGCAGATGATTATCCCGTGAGAGAGTGAGTTCACACAAGAACACACCAGAAGGCCGAGGTTTAGATGTTGGGGCTGAAGAAGAAGGAAGGCTCAGTGCAGCAGTGTAGGGGAATACCAGGACAGGGAAGTGGGAAGGGGTGGATGGGGGAACAGGGGGAGGGAAGAGGGCTTATGGGACTTTCGGGGAGGGGGGATCCAGGAAAGGGGAAATCACTTGAAATGTAAATAAAGAATATTTAAAAAGAAGAAGTTGAGGCTGGCAAAAAAAAAAAAAAAAGGCTGCAGAGGGGAAGCAGGACATGAAGGTGACACAGGTGACACAGCAGCCAGGATGCAGCTCCTAGAGACAGAAGCTCAAGGTCCCACCTCCCCACCCTCCTCTAAGGCAGGCCTGTTTCCTTAGAGCTAGCTTCACTTGATGCCTTCCCCATCCAAACCCCTCATTCCTACACCCCAGTTCTGCCCCAGCCCCAGCCCTGACTCTCCCAGTTCAATCTACACAAACCCCGCTGAGAAATGAGGGCACCGTGGGCCACAGAGAGCTACTGCACACACCGAGGTATGTGCCCACAGTCCCGGCTGACAGTCCACACCAAGCAGCAGTGACTCCTGTGACAGCAGGGGGTGGGGAAGAGGGGGCTGGAGGGGGGGAGCATCTACTCAGGCGTAGAGCTGAGAGAGAATGCAGGAGCCATTAGTCTTTGAAGGGGACAGAATGAAGAGCTAATCAGAGGTTGTCATGGTGATGATTCTGTCCAGTTCCACACAGAGTTCAAAACTCAGGAGCCCAGAGACACCAGAGTGACAGACAAAGCCACAATCCTCCCTTCCTTTCAGGACCCATCCAGAGATATTCAGGCTTTCTTAAAGAAAGGCCTTCATTTGAGCACGCAGTTTGAAAGTGAAAAACAACTCAATTTCCTGAAATTCACTTGACAGTCAAGGTTTCTTGTTTCATGGAATGAGCAACCCTCCCTCTCCCCCTCCACCTCTGATGATGCGAGAGAAGAAGTAGAGCCAGAAACTAGAAGCCAGAAACACAACTGGTAGCCTCCCCGGATTGCAGATGCTCAGGCCCCACTCAGACCTAGGTACGAGATACATGGGGACCACGCAGAAGTCTGTGCTTAACAAACCTCCGGAGAGTCTGATACATGCTTGAGTTCTGACAGGACCAGCTCTGGAAAGTATGAGTCTGAAAATATCCCTCAGTCAGGTTCCTATGAACCCTATGAACTCAGGGTAAGTTTCTCAGAGCAAGGGTCTCTCGTGGTTGGGCCTGGCCAGTGTTGGAGCAGCTAGAAGGCCAATGGGGGTGGGGAGCTGGTCAAGGCATCTCAACTCTATCTAGGACAAGTCTAGAACAGCAACAGAAGGCCTCTCTCCTGACCTGCCACAGTACTTCAGACCTTGCTCATGGATTTCAGCATGTGGCATGGACTGAAGACTAGCCCAGCAGCTCTTCCTGGACACAGGAAGGTTCCCATGCTCACGGCCCAAGGCCCTGCCAAAGAGGAGGTGCTGCTGGCTACAATCGAGACACAAGCCCTAATCCAGATGGAGGGATCAAAGAATGGGCTTGCATGGCCTGCTGTGCATCGACCAACTGCAACTCCTTCTCCTACTGGCAGTGCGGCAGAAAGGGAACTCCCCAGTCAGGAGTTCTGGGCACCCACCCAGAGCTGGCTGAGACTCTCCATGTGACTTGCCAGGGACAGCACCTCTGGCTCTAGACGCTTCACATGTCATGTGGCAGAGCCAGGCTCAGAGATGGCTCGGGTCCAGAGATTTAGAATGAGAAATGAAAATAGTGAAATATACCTCCATTCCTCCTCCCAAGAAACCCATCCAACACATGCCCAACATGGTGGGTGGGGTGGCGTTTCCAACCCTGAAGACAGGAAGATGAGAGAGTATGGGTACCACCACACAGTACCATGCATGGCCCCTCTTCCAACAAACCAAACTTTCACTTCAACAGACCCAACTTGCTAGATATGCCATAGCTGTCTCCTAATCTATTCTAGAGCTGAGAAATCCCTGCCACCAGCCAGCCATCACCATGTTGAAGTCAGGCATGTGTTTGTGGGGATGCGGGTGGGAATACCACCTCATTGCCAGTCATGTGAAAAAGCACATTTCCATATGGTACAAAATAACTGACTCCACTCTTGGTACACAAGTCTATTGAACTGTACTTTTATCATTATCTCACAGTGTCAAGCATTGCCCCATGTTACACATACTCATGTCTCCTGTTTGCAGTCTCTTGACTGCACCAGACCACCAAGGTCTGTATCCCTGCCCTGTGTGGTGATTTCAGAGCCTGTCCAGGCACAGCATCCTCAGCTGGCCCTGACACTGAGAAGCCAGTGAGTGGGTGTGTGAACATATGTGTGAAAGCTATGCTGAGTTCACAGCCCCGGGCCCTGAAGCAAACCGGCAGGCTTTCTTCTTCATTTTCAAATGTGTCTCAGAGTTATCGCTACTTTCTGGTGGTGTCTGTGCTCAAGGACAACACAGTTGGAGAGGCAGGAGGAGAGGACAGTTGATTGATTCCCTACTCTCCCCAACCAAGGCTAACAACACAGCACAGTTCTTAATCCTGTGCCACTTCCAAATGTAATGAGATCTTAGCCCAATTCACCTGCTCCATGGCCTTTCCTCTCCCACCTGACATCACATGGGCCCAGGATTAGGGGTGCTTCTCTAGGGCGATTCAACTTGTCTACACTTTACAATCAGCCAAAGGCAGGCTCTGAGGACATACCTCCTTGGAGTCTGAATCCAGATGCTGCTGACCTTGGCTGCATGTGGTGATTGACACCTTAAAGTGTTCCTAGGGACTTCAATGGCATGGCACAGTAGAGTGAGACGGTCCCTGCTTTAGGGACACAGATTGTTTAATCAAAGACTCAGGTGAGGACACCCCTAGAGGCAGGCATGAGGCTCCTATGAGGCTCAGAAGACACAAAGGCCCTCCCTCAGGGGCTGACAACAGGGTTTAGCTGTCCTAAACCCTGAACCCAGGAGGGTGGCCAGCATCTGCCTGTCCAGATGCCAGTTTTTGCAGATCATACCACGGGACTTCCAGACACGGACTTGATAGGTGCTACACTCAGCGCGGCCTTCCCCCAGGGGCTCCATTCCTCTGCCCTTGCCCTTCCTCAGTAGGACCTCCCCCGACTGAAGCACTTATGCAAAGCACCCCTTGCCTTGAAGGGGCTCTGCTCTGACCAGTGCAGGCCCCTCTTGGACACAGACCTAAGACCTTCTCCTCCTCCGCAAACCTCTCCCCTGCTTCTGTGTCCGGCAAGGAAGAAATCTGTTAGCAGAAAGACGTCACTCTCCAGTTGCAGCACTGGAGCAGACTGGGGGGAGCTCATACCTCTGGACCTATCCCAAAGTACACACAGGCTCTACCACCCTGCCGTGGGCTTCGAGATGATGGGCAAGGAATCAAGAAAGGGACTCTTGAGCTCAGGTGGAAGGAAACTCCACTGCTCACTTAGGCCGACAAGCTGTGTACACGCATGAACACTGAGGACACAGGTCTGCTCGGTTAGGGCCTGCTCTGTAAGTGCTAGCTCACAGTTCCCGCCTGTACTCGATAGGCTATTCCCACCTAGGCTCCATCTCTCACCTCCCCTCCTCTCCTCAGCTCTCTGAAGCCAGAGCTGGTTCTCAACTCTCCCTTCTCCTTCAGAAAGCCTTTCCAGGCAGTTCCAAATGGCATCTACCTCTGACCTAGCAAGAAGGTGGGAAGCCTGGAGCTTTCCGCACGATGAGGGAGCCTCACAGAGGTAGGGACCCTGAAGTTCTCAAGCCCCTGCATCTTCCTGTAGACTACAGCTGCTAGGTATCACTCCCCTCCCTCCATTATACCCAAGAAAATTAAGGCATCACATGTCTACAAAGGTGACGTGGAAGTCATGCCTGGGCTCAGAGTGTGCTGTCCTAGGGCGGTGCGTTCCAGTGACTGAGGCTATCAACTGCCTGAATTCAGGCTCCCCTCGCAATGAACTGCATGCATCCTTAAGCAAGGTGCAGGCTCTCTTTGCACCCATTCCTTCCTCTATGAAGCAGGAGTGATTACAAATGCCCCGAGCCCTCCATGTTCTCCCTTGCTCCCTGCTCACCTGAAGGCCGATGCCCACCCCTCCCTTGGATTGGTTTCCATAGCTCTAGCTTCTCACCAGAACCTCCTGGGAGCTGTTGAGTGTCAGGTAACTATGTCAAGCCAAGATTCTGGTTTAATCTGAGCTGTGGTTTGTGGATGGTCTCCTAAAAGGTCCTCTGGGTGTTCCAGGCTACTCCAACCCTACCTGCTCCTCCTGGTCCTCACCTCTTCGTCTCTGAAGCCACCAGGGGAGCCCCTCCCACCCCACCTGCCTATCCTTCTATTAGGGCTATGCTCATATCTGTCCTCTTTAGCTTTAGCCTTCAGACAAGAGCACCCTACGAGCAAGCCTGTCTTGTCAGCTCCTTTGGACCAGTGTTCAACTGAGGAGTGTAATTAAACTGTACACAGCCTCACACAGCAAGCCCTCCTCTCTCTCCCCTCCCCCTCTGTCAGCCACTATTTGGGACCAGTGACTCCAGGTCAGGAGGCAGGCTGCATGGCGTCTCCCCACAAGGTAGACAGACACTGGAGAGCTATTGCCTTCAGGACCTACTTTCCCACCCACACAAACAAAAAACACTTAGATCATAGAGTCTTCGCACAGTTTTTGGGTTTCCTCCCACTGCGTACCCATCTGCCCCCGTTCCTCAGTCTCCCTGGTTGATATGGGCTAAAGTTCTGGTCTGGTAGCAAAGCAGGAGTGCTATGTTGGGAGCGCCTTCTCCTGGTCAGTCTTTGCGAAGAAGCTGCTGGCCTGAATCCGGTCCAGCAGGAGTTCTATTTAACTGGGCTACAGATGAATGAAGTCTTCAAGCAGATGGTTATCAGAACGTGAGTCCAGAGGGAAAGGTGTACCACTAAGGCTGTAGTGGAGCCCCGCCACAAGGTAGATTCAGCCTGTTCTGCAGGCCAGAGCAGGAGAAAAGCATGGCCTCTCCAAGATGCCCACCCAACCTCCCCTCTCACCCCCACTCCCTACCCTCCATCCCGATCCTCAGGGGATGTTGGAAGAAGACCCCTGGATCTTACCGGGAGCTGTGCCTATCTCTCAGGGGCATGAACTTGTTAGAAGGCACTTTGTGAATCCTTGGAATCATTTGAGGGAACAGACTAAAGGTGTATATGACCACACATCCAACATCTGGTACAGTAGCTCCCCATACGAGCCTCACATTAGGGAAAACCCTGGGGTTGACTGCTGCTTTCCCTGGCTTCTGTTAGACCCAGCAAGTAGGAAATAACCCCACAGCCTTTCCTCCAGCTGGCCAGATAGTCTAGAGCCCAGCTACCACAACAGCTGTATTCCTGCTGCCGCTGGTCCCAGGTGGCCCATGGGCAAGCTCGCAGACAGCTGCTATCCAGACCAGACCCAGGAGAAATCAGTCACCCCTTTAAGTCCACCCCTTTAAGGCCACTTTAAGTCACCCAGAACATCCCAGCTCAGACTGGCACAAGGAGAGCCACCTAATGTCACTGAGAATTGCAGATATGGGACACTGTGGTCTCAGCGCGCTTTCTACAGAGTTTCACACCCTTCCACCATCCTTGCAAGGCTGGCCCGCGTAGGCTGAGGACACCGAGACTGCCTGCTTCCTCACTCACCCGGCGAAGACTCGTTTAGGCCCATCAGGTCGTTGGCCCTCTGGATCCTCTCCAGGCACATGGCTTGTTCCTTCTTGAAGATGCAGTCAGAGTGCATAGCAATAGCCTGTAGGATACGGGGAACAGAAGATGAGAGGGCACAGAGCCCTGTAAGCCCCTCTGCTTCAACTCAAAGGGTGTGAGGGATAAACGTGGCAGGAGGGTGAAAAATTAATCTGCTGTGTTGCAGATGCCTTAAGGTCTATCCCCAGACCCCAAATCAATGTGTGAATCCCACAGGCCTCAGTCTCCATGCTGTAGTGACATTAACAATTGCATGTGCTGCCCTCTATCTGTTGGGCATGTATGCACATCCATGCTAGAAGCTCAAACACTGGGAAGGAGGAGCTATTTTTGTTTACTTCATTTACTGTTGCAAACATGTAACCAAGTCTAGATGTTATTTAACTTGTGTCAAGTCACGTGACTTGGTAGGCGGTGTAACAGGATTTGAATCTGATGTTCTGGCTCCTGCTGCACTTTATGGGGAGGTTAGGGGTGGTAATCTGTGAACTATGGGAAGCAGACAAAGGGGTAAGGGTAGGATTCAGTGGTCTCCTCTCCACTCTATTTCAGAGGAGGAAAGCCAGGTACTAAGCTCAGCCCAGGTCCCATAGCAGGTCCAGGGACTTCACAGCCTCACGCTGCTCTCATGATAGATGCCCAAGTTCATGTCCATCAAACCCTAGGCCGGAAGTGATTGTCTTAACAAGGAATCCGAGCTGTCAAGGGCCATGTTCCAAGACAGATCCAATCCCACCTGCTCACGGAGAGCGAGATGTGCGTGTCCTGACACTCAAGGAGTTACAGATCAGGAGGAGGAGGGATACCTCCAGACGACAGGATCCTGAGTTTAGGAGTCAGAAGGGGGTCTTGTGGTACGATGACCAGAATACCATCGTGTGGCCCTAACCAGGGACCCTGAGCACGGTTGAGCTAGCCAGATGCCATGCAACTCTAGGTGTCAATGCACATATCACCGTCTTAATAGATTTGAAAATTCTGTAACAACTCTGTGGTGTGTGTGGAGAGGGTCCAGGGGTGGGGGAGGGCTGTTGGTAAAAATGCCAGCCTTGGGCTGGCTTGGCTGAGAGTACCCAGAAGTCACTGGTTCTCCAGGTAGAGGCGCAGTACAGTTGCAGAAGACTCTGGGCCCTTACCGCAGGCAGCAGAAGGAGAGCAGTCAGGGAGAGCTGCAGGACTCTGGCCATGGTGCTCCCAGCCTCAGAGAGTCAGTCGCCGCCACCCGCCACTGGCCACACAGCGCTGAAGGGAAGGAAAAATAACACACCATGTCACCTGCAGCAGGTGCCCAGTCCAGGCTTCCAGTCCTGGTTACCCTTGGGGCCAGGACCCCTTCACTCTTCCATCCCCCGAGACAAGTTGAGCACCATCTACACTGCGCCCACAGTAGGGCACCGCATGTGGGTACATGCCAGCTCAGCCACCAGGCTACTTGGAGCACTCCAGAGCAGTTTATTCCTCTGCAGAGACCAGCTGTCTCCACATCTCCACATTCTCTGCTTTCGCACAGAAACAGCCCCTTGGCTGGGATAAGCATGCCCACCTAGCAATGACATTTCCCAGGTTCCCTTGTTCCCAGACACGCACGTGAGCCTCTTGTGCAGGGCACACATGCTCTCGGCTGCTTCACTTAAGTCCAGCGCCCACCTTTTCCTCAGCAGACTGGATAACACCCCAGAGGTTGGAGAATGAGAACGGGAGAGAAGCCAGCATCCCTGAGCGGACTGTGACAGCAAGACACCTCTCTAGCCTGTGTGACCTAGCTAACTCCACACAGCTCTGGTATGGAGAGGCAAGCTTCTGCACCATCTGTTCATTCTGAAAGGGCCTCTTTGCTCTCAGTGCGTAGTTGGGACAAGTCCATTCTCCCTATACCCCGTCTCACCCCACTTTGACTTCTAAAGGGTGTGGTCACATCATAGTGCGGCTGGATCTCGACTCAAGGACCGGGGTGCGAGGACCAGGGCCCCAGAAGGGACCAGAGAACCTACAAATAATTGAGGAAACTGGGGGAACCGAGCTCACACTCGGCCTGAGCCTGCTCTGCTTCTAAAACTGACCACTGACACAAACGCCCAGCCAGTCAGGAGCTCTGCCCTGGGAAAGCTTTGCCCTTGGACAGAGAGCAACACAGATGAGGCTAGTCCCTGCAGCAGCAACATAGATGAGGCTAGTCCCTGCAGCAGCAACACCCCGCCCCTGCACAGCAGAGAGCTGCCGTCCCTTCAGAGTGATGGTGGTTATTACTCCATTGCTGTGGGAAGGATTATTAAGTAGCGCTATTCAGAGCACAGCTAACACAGAAAGCGTTTCACTATGGAGGCCACAAGGATCTGAAACACGCCTGCCCCCGTACCCCACGTACCGAGTGGCTCCAGCTTTTCTCACCCACGCCCCTGTGCCCCAAGGGCTTGGTCTTAACACCCCCCTTTCAACCTTTTTTGGCTCAATCAGGTAATAAACAGATACACAAAATAAGGAAGAAAACCAGTGACAGGGAGATGAAGAGAGAAGCATGCCCCTTTCCAGTCTACAGGTCACTCACTCCCACTCCGAGGAGATGGTAAGGAGATGGAGGAGAGCTGCTGGGGGGAGAGGGGCAGGTGGGGCTGGGTGGATTGCAGGAAGCCTGGGAATGACAAAAGGTTGGGCACGGGGGCATGTGTGCTGCCCCTCCCCTCCCCCAAGGCCCCATGCACCCCTGTGAGTAGAGGCTTCTCCCTTCTAACACTGGTGGTTCCTCAAAAGTATTCAATCGCCTCTACCAGTGTGAGATCCCAGACACTGTCTGCAGAACTGGCCTCAGGTGTGGTTAGGGACTAGGGTTAGAACTAGGCTAGGGAGAATGCCTAGTTCTGGGGACCGCAGCGTCCGCGAGAGAACAGGACAGAAAACCCAGTAGGTCCAGGGTGTCCTCTGAGCTCAGGGGTTACTCTTTCACCTTGAGTAATCTCAAGACTCCAGAGAGACTCCTACAGAGCTGTGCCCCTCCCCCCAGGGAAGTCCTTCAGGAACAGACTGTCCCTGAACACACCTCCTTCCTCTGCAACCCAGACCCTCTCAGCCTACTGCAGCCTCCGGCTACCTGTCAGGCTGGCCCTCCAGCTGACACCGTGTGGATTACAGTGGGTCTGCTTTCACCTTTGTGAGAACCTTGGGATGTCCACCGGGACAAAGAGCCGCAGCTCGAGGGCTCCCTCTGCTGGAGGGAGCATGATGGTGGGGCGCCTGGCTACAGTGGTGTAGTTCTCCCTCCCTCTCAATCTCCCTCCCTCTCCCTCTGCCTCTCCCTCTATCTCCCTCTCCCTCAATATCTCTCCCTCTCCCCCTCTCCTTCAATCTCTCTCTCCTTCCCCCTCTCCCTCCCCCCCTCTCTCTCTCTCTCTCTCTCTCTCTCCTTACTCCCCTCCCCTCTCTCTCTCTCCCTCTCTCTCCTTCCTCTCCTCTCCCCTCTCTCTCTCCCTCTCTCTCCTTCCTCCCCTCTCCCCTCTCTCTCTCCACACTCCTCTTTTCTAAGCAAAGGAGCATAGAAATATGTCACATCCACACACACTAAAGCACCTCTATCGCGGGGCTGCCACTTGAAAGCATCACTCTGATCATCCGTAATGGCGACTCCCCTCCTCTCCTCATGTATGTGGAGACCCAGAACCACATACAGTCAATGCTCCTGTGAGGATACTCGCTCCGACACAGCACACCCTGCTTCCACAGAGGTGTACAGGGACCCTCAGTTCTGTGTACAGTCTCCTGGACAGATCACAATCCAGGGAGATATCCATGGTGCTGACGCAGGAGCTGTGGACGCACATGGGTGAATGGCTCAGCGGGCAGGGGCGAGCACGGAGCAAGAGCCAGGGTCCTGGATAGCACTGCTGCCCCACCAGGTCCCTACCACAGGGGTATCGGGCCCTGGCTTCTCTTGCTGTCTCTGGAGACCTCACAGAGCACCACCCTCTACTCTTCCGGGGGCTTCTCTCCTGTCCCTGCACTTTCCCAGCAGCACCTGGTACTTGCTTTCCACAGTGTTCTGTGGGGCCCGGGCACGGTGCTCACTGGGTGGCCTTCCTAAGATGTGGTGACACACCAGCTTGATGTGGTGTGTCAAGCTACCCAGGCTACCTCTGCCCCCAAACTCCTTAGAGATGCAGGTGTCCCTGTCATGGAATATGTCAGACCACCACGGAGCTGTCAAACACCCCCCCAAGGGGAGGGACATCAGGCCCTTTCCTGACTACCCTGCATGCCCCCACTCTCTCCCTGGGGTTCAGCTGTGCCAGGCAGGTGGCTCAGAGAACAGGGAAGCCCTGCCTCCAAGCTCTTAGTGGAACTGAAGTGGGACTATCCCCTGGAAGTTTTAGCCTTGACCCCAGGCAATGTACTTAAGCGTCCTGCTCAGCCTCTACAAGTTGTCTGCAAAGTGGGAATGACAGACACGCCGGATCCACAGGCAGCGCTTTGAGGATGTGCTACAGCCCAGCATCTGTGAGGTGTCTCTCTCTGCGGTCACGATTCTTGTGCCACTGTGTTGTCACCTCCACCCTGGATCACAATCACTGGGAACAGCCAGCCTGCTGCACTTCGACTCCTAATGGCCGATACTTACTAAGTACTCAGTATGTGCTGGGCACGCCTCCAAGCTGAATACCCATCCACTCCTGTAACTTGACTGACACTTATGACGGAGCTCCTGGCACTCTCCTCATTCTACGGGGAAGGCAACAAAGGCACAGAAAGTCTATGCAACTTCTCCAAGGTTGCACAGAAAGCATCCCATAGAACTAAAGTGTGGCTCCAAACCGTAGGCTCCCCTCTTGATGTCTGCTGCTCTGTCACTTGTAAAGGAGCCTGCTGAACCCCCATGTGACTACTCACAGCGTCAGAGGTGTGCAGATCCTCTGCTGCTGCCTGTCATGTGCCTGTGCAGATGCAGGCCTACGGGTACCTGCCCCGTCTTCAGGAAGAACAGCTGTGAACAGGACATTTCGGTCCTGCCTGAGATCAACTTGAAAGGCCACCTCATCAGGGTAAAACTAAGACCAGAACAGGAAGGCGTGTCCCAAGGTTACGTGGGATAGAGCCTAGAGATGTGCCTGGCAGGGAAACGGGTGTGGACTGGACTGCAGGGAGTGTAGGAGACCCCAGACCATGCCTACCCCTCCACCCTGACAAAGCCTGCCCTCCCTGGGCCCCAGCAGAACTGAGGCTGAGCCAAGCAGGAACTGACAGCCGGAACTTCAGCATCACCAGAAGAACCGGTGACTCACAGACCTCGAGACATTCTAGTCAGAAGAAGGGGGGATCTGCAGACCCTTCAGCACCCTCACTGCACCAAACCCAGCAAAGGCCATCTGCTACTCTCAGCGGGGGCGTGGTTTCTGCTGCAGGCCACTCACGACTCCTCCCACAGCTGCTCCAGACCCTCAGTTGAAGTCTGGTGTCTCTCTGCATCCTTCCATACCCCGAACTCCTTCACCCTATGGAGCACCTGGAGAGGACTGAGCACAAGATGATCCCATCCCTCCGCTCTCCATACAGACCTGGGTTCCATATATGCCCTGCACCAGAACCACCTCTAGAGCAAAACATCAGGAGGCAGGGAGGAGGTAGAGGAGGCTAGGGCCGGTCTAGCAGCTAGGGACACTGAAGGACCATGCCAGGAAAGGGGGTGGCCCTGAGAAACTATTGCTACACCCCCACCAAGGGAAGAGATTTTTCATGGCCACTGAGCAGAGCCATTTGGGATAAGGACTAGGTTGATGGCAAGTGGGTAGAATTCTGAGGTATGGGGCGATATGACAGCAAAGTGTCCCTGGAAGGTGTGGCAGGAAAGAACGGTCCCAGGAGGACAGCATGGCAAGAGAGAAGGCAAGGGGAGGGTGAACTTGCTGCCAGAGCCATAGGTTCTCAGCGAGGAGATTCCAGGGTGCAGAGTGGCTGCCAGTACTCTCAGCCAGGACGCCACATGCCCATCTGCCAGGGGGAAGGTGCGGAAAGCCAGGTGCTACCCAGAATCCGAGGAGAGCTGGGAAGAGAGAGGCCACTCCAGCCTTGGAACACCACCTCCTGGAAGCCCACCAGTGTCCTTCCTCATTTTACCCTTTGGTCCCCAACCCTGAACAAGAAGCTCCTCCCCCTGCCTAGGCTGTTGAGGTCTTGGCAAGTTTACTGGGAGACCCAAGGTAAGATTTAAGGTTGTCTTCTCCCTCATAAGAGGAACTGGAGAAGGGGCTCAAGAACTAATTAGCATACTAAGACAAGATCAGACATATTTTTTTTGGTTTTTTTTTTTTGGATTTGGTTTTTTCAAAGCAGGGTTTCTCTATATAGCCCTGGCTGCCCTGGAACTCACTCTGTAGACCAGGCTGGCCTCGAACTCAGAAATCTGCCTGCCTCTGCCTCCCAGAGTGTTGGCATTACAGGCGTGCGCCACCACCGCCTGGCAAGATCAGATGTATTTAATGTGTGTTGTCTCCAGTTATACTGCAGGGGTGGGGGTGTCCCCTGAGCACAGTAGAGACTTCCCCAGGCCTGACAAGTTGGAAGACCAAGGAGAGTAACTAGTGCTCAGGCATCTTGAGCCCCCGGACCAGAAACCCTTTCTTCAACCCTCTTGGCCCTCTCGCTTCTAACCGTCCACCCCAGGAGCTGGCAAACCCTTCTGGCTGGTCACATTCACTTTGCTCCTAAGTTTTGAACAGCCAGAAAATCAAGTTCAGTTTCTAAACGGTGCATTTTTAAATGGTCATGGAATTGAAAGAACTGAATCGCCTGAAAAACAAACTGCATGAATTTAAGATATTGGGTGTCTATAATGTTTGTCAACACATAGTCAGGTTTAGTTTCTGTCCATATGTCCTCTGTGCAGAACAAAGTTGTTATAGCCAAGTGTGATGCCCACAGAGTCTAAAATATTAACTAGATTCACAGGGGGAAGAAAGTTACATCCCATGTTCTAGGCTCCTGCAACACAGTGTACACACACAGACACACAAAGACACACACACACACACACACACACACACACACCTGGACCTTCATTAAGGTTGGCTTTGTGACCAAGTGTTCCCAGATCTTGCGAGAGAATGCCCTTCTGTTGCTGCCTGCGTCTCTTTCACCCCAGCGCCCAGGCAGGTGTCATGGGAAGCGTGCACGCCTTCCCAGCTGTGTGTCATTCCTCTGTGTGTCAGTGTGGGGGTGGCTATCGCTGTGTGTGCTTCTGACGGCATCCAGAGAGCTCAGTACAAACACACCACAGCCAAGGGTTTTCCTGCCTCCACGTTGCCAGGCAGCTGGTCCATGAGGTCCAATCCGTTCAGGCGTAGAAGTGGCTGGAAGCTTCTGAGGCCTCTCAGAGGTTAAAAAGCCCCCACCTCTCCTGCCTGGGACGTCACAGCTCTGCTCAGGCCCTTCAGTCACCTCAGGGTCAGCTCTAACGCGAGTGGTTCTCAGGTGAGCATGGTGCTCCTGGTCTTAAACAAACCTCTGCATGGGGCACCCTGGGAACTGCCATTTGGTCAACACACCCTGAACAATGACTGAAACGCATCTCCTCCTCAGTCCTTTCTAGACTCTCACCTGTGGACTGATCTATAAATACCCACTGAGTCCATGTCACCATTCAATGAAAATGGAAGGAAGGAGTGTCCGAAAGCAGGAGCATAACAGAGAGATGACAGAGAGTGAGAAAACAAGAGCTCCAAAGTGCTCCCCCAGTCAGCCCCCCACGAGACTGAGACACGCACAAAACAGGATGTGAATGCGAGCCTCAGCCTGGCTCAGTCTTGGGAGTGCAGGAAAAGGTCCTCTTCCAGACTCACCACAGACATGTTTCCTCACTACACAGGGACAGACGGACCCTTGGGGATCTCAGCACAGATGCCCCACAACTCATGAACCACTAATGATGGCAGAAGTAGGAGGGACCACATCTGACTCCTGGTCACACCACACACACTTGTTGATGGATTGGTCAAAAGATCTGGCTCAAGGCCGGCTCCAGCATGTCCTGTCTTTAATTTGTGTGTTCAGATTTTGGCTTGTATCCAGACTGGGACCTTTGCCTGTTCTTTCCAAGGTCAGTGAGGAGCAGGAGTCCTAGGCCTACTTGGGAATGGGGGCCCCTCCAGCCTTACCTACCTGCCACATCAGATACATCTCAGGGCCTTCTGAGCAAACCTAGCGCTACCTGCTATCCCTGGGCTCCAAAAGGCCCAATCACAGTACCTAACCCTTGTCCCAAACCCACAGCCACCCCCAGTCTCCAGCTTGACCTTCAGAATGGTCTGCCTCAGTCCAACTGCAGACTGCCTTCCACATCCTCTGTATGGGCTCGAGATTCCTACATAGCCTCACAGGAACGCACCTGAGCTGTCACAGGAAAAAAATACAAACAGATGCCTATTTTTCTTTCTCTAGAGCATGAGGGAATTATGGGGCATAGAGCCTGAAGTAAAGAAAAGTAGTCACACCAGCCCTGAAATGGACTGAGGAATTAGCAAGACCCATTCTCATGCCAAGATGGTCCAGAAGGCTCTGAGCTCCGAGAACTGAAGCCCCACTCCCTAGCAGCGAGTGAAATGCCACCAGCAGCCCTATCCTGTGTGCTTGCTCCTGAAGATCTAGTTCCACACACTGCCTGGTTCCTCTGACCCTCAAACCTGCCATGCTCTCGCTGACGATATGTTTCTGCTCCCAGCAGCCCCTAGCTAGCTACTGTAGAGCCCGGGCCTTTAAAACAATCATCAGGGGGTCTCGAGTGGGCCTACTTCAGCAACCCTACTCCCACAGCGATTTCCCCCCACAGGCCCTGCAGGGCGTTTCCTCGTTAGACCACCAAACCCCAGGCATCTCTTACTCAACCTCTCCCCTGGCCGCCGAGAAAGAAACGTAGGACTATCCTTTTTTAAACAATGCCAAAGGTTATCTCCATTGGGGGCACAAACTAAACTGATCCGTTTCCAACCTCCGCAGCACATAGCTTGTCCACCCCTCAAACGCCCTGCAGACTGTAGAACCGAGTCCCCAAGAGACCCTCCAGCATTTCCTTCCAAAGCCACATAGGCGCTTTGGTCCGCCCTGGAAACAGGAGATGGATCTCTTGGGGTCCCCTGGCCGCAGTGTCATTCGTGCCCCTGAATGCCTCTTTCTGGCACCAGAAAAGGCTGAGACAGCTAGGCCGATACTCATTGAATGGTCTACAATAATGCGCCCCACACCAAGGTCCGACACTTGGATGGGGCAGAGAGAAGCGTAGGCAGCCGGTGGCGGCGGCGGGAGAGGATGGGCTCCGACTCTGTGCCCCGCATTGGCCCTTGCGGGCTTTGGGTTTGGCAGAGCACGCGGCTTCTGGAGACCCATGGGTTGAAGGAGGGGTCCAAGGGCCCCGCTGGGCGAGTGCTGGGCGGAGGGACAGGCCAGGAGTGCTCCTTACCTGCTAGCCTGAGGCTCGTCCGGGCTGCTGGGCGCCGGGACTGAAGGTGCAAGGAGGGCGCGCAAGCGGCGAATCCGCGCCCAGAGCCACACCGGCTGGAGCGTGTGCGCCGCGGAGCGCGCGCAGAGCCTGGTCTCTCGGTGCGTGTGGCCGCGGGCAGCCGAGTCTGTGTGTCCCTGCGCTGCGGTGTGTGCGTATTGCACAAGGCACCGCGCTGCTGCTCCAAAGCCGCCGCCAGTCGCAGCCGGGAATCAGAGCGAGGCGCCCCTCGTCTGCTTTCCGCCCACCCCGTGCCGCTTGGCCCGCTCTGTCCTGCGAGAGAGGCGCCGCCTCTGCTGCGCAGCCAGGCCTGGGGCCGAGGGAGGCGACCGACCACCGCCTCCCCGGCGGACCTCGCAGGCGGGGGTGGGGGGTGGGGTGCAGGCCAATGAGCGCCCGGGGGCGGGGTTAAGCCCGGGGCAGAGATGGGGAGCTGGATGAGGACCACCACGCTGACACAAGCCAGAGCTGCGGCAGAGACCCAGGGTGCGGAGGCGGAGGTAACAGCCCCCCTTTCCCAGTTCTGTCGCAGAGCTTCCGGGCTGAGTTGTGCCCTCCTCAGGGCTCACCACCTTTCTGTCCAACAGCAAAACAGAGGAGAGAAAGCCCTCTCCCTCTTCCTCTCCTCTTCAGTGTCCCAAGCCTTCTCTGGCACCCCACTTTGGGCCGGCTTTGGACCCTTCTCTGCTCACAGTCTGGAGTCTGCAAGGGTTGGATTGTAGGTGCCTATCTAGATGTCCTCAAATGTGGACACCCCAGAGAACACCTCTATAGCCAGAAAAGGAGTGGTGGCGCTTATGGGAAGTCTGTTAAAAATAAATGAGACTGCCCTGCCAGCTCCGTGAGTTAGGGTGTGTGCCCTGATGTTTCTCAGCCTCTACTTCTTCACCTGCACTATAGTTGTCCTTCCTATTTCTAGTGACATGAGAACAACACTGAGTAGGAACAGCCTGTGT
This sequence comes from Apodemus sylvaticus, assembly GCF_947179515.1. Lineage (NCBI taxonomy): Eukaryota > Metazoa > Chordata > Mammalia > Rodentia > Muridae > Apodemus > Apodemus sylvaticus. The sequence goes on along the minus strand of NC_067473.1, from coordinate 80,478,862 downwards.
GCAGTAGTAAGCTTGACTTGGCTCGTATATTCACTGATGCTAAACAAATTACTATTGTTGTTGATAAGTGGGGGCTTTATGAGTAGAACTCAGCCAGTTAAGGTTACATAGCCAACCAACATCCTGCCACCTCCAGTTTGTCACAACTGTCCCCAGTCACAGCATCCTGAGCTCTCTGCATCCCCATCACACAGCTCTCAACTGGCTTCTGTCATTGCCCGTTCAGGAAAGTTCTGGGTCGCCCTCGGCGTGTGTGCTTCTGAGGAGTCCTCCAGGAAGAAGAGGGAAGGAGAAAGGACTTGAGCCTTTTGCTAGCAAGGTCAGTATAGCTGAAGACAAAAGGACCAGGAGATGGAGAAGAACCACGAATGGGAACCATGCAGAACCCTACCTGGTAAGGCCTGACCAACACATCCCATCTCACCATGAAAACCATAAGGCTAAGAATAGGGGGCAACCTAATGCCCCAGAAAGATGTGTGGAGTGCCCTATATACAGACAGCAAGTTCACGACTTCCCCCTTAGTCCAGCAAGCACTGGCCCCACTTGGTCACCTCACCAATAGCTGGCACTCGCTTGTGTCCTTTCAAGCCATGTTCCAAAGGTAGAGCAGTGGAGAATCTGTCTTCTCTATTAAGAGTGGTCAGGGCCCCTCTAGAGAGAGCACAGCCAGATGCTGGGCAGAAGTCAGCTGTCAATCAAGAACAGCTCTGGGATGCACTGCATCTCTCCCACACTGGAAGTCAGCTTCTCCACTGGCCTCCAGCCTTGATGTAGGACAGATCAAAGGTAATGTCACCTGTGAAAGTGCTCTGCAAACTGTGAGACATGCGAGGGGAGGCAGGGCTGTTGAGAGCCTCCACATACAAGTGGATCATGAAACATAGGGCATTGGCACTAGGGGGGAGATGGAATCAGTTACCCACAGTAGGCCAGATCACTCTGGAGATGTTGATAGTCAGACTCCACTATGGGAATCCTGACACTCTGAGGTTGTGCGTCCAGTTCTGTGTTAGCAGGTGCACATCATGGTGTATGAGAAAGGTAGTCATGGTGTGTGTCTTCCTCTGTCCGGGCAACTAGCTGTGCAGAAAGACGTGAGACACTTGTATAAACCCATCTGCCTTCCCTTTGCCTCACAGCCTATGGCCTGGAGATGAGTCCCTGGCAGACCCCAGACAGTCAGACTTACAATCCTACTTGTACCCAACCTAAGAGAAGCTGTCAAGGGCAGAGTGGGGTGGGAAACCATGACACACGGAACCAGGTATGCCTGACGTCATCCAAGAGTGATGCTTTTTCCTAGTTGATTCACCGCGCAGGGGCACAAAGATGACTTACCAGACCCCAGCAGATGACGGTGTTGTGAGTTATACCCTCCGTCATGCTGTATGCCCAGCATGGGCTTCTGTGTCCTGGTCTGATGTAGGCATTTGTCTCTGGCCCTCCTAACAAATGTGATCCCAGGAATAAGAACCACGCCAATTCCGGTCCCCCAAGCCAAACGCCCCCAAGAATAGAGCCATGATTTCCCATTATCTCCGTGGTCGCTCACATAAAAAAGCCAACTTTACGTCAAATTCTAACCTTGACTTGTTGTGCTTGAAAGCTCACCATCCCCACCCCCGCTGCCAGGCTCTGGAAAGTATTATGGTGGGAACTAAAGAACCACCCCTGGAAATGGTGTCTGGGAGCCCTCTTGAGGCGCCTTCCCTCCCAGAATAGGAGAATGAGGGACCTCTTTACCCACTGATCCTACCCTGAGGTGCTTACTACCTCATCCCTTTCCACAAGCCAGCCAGCTGGGCGGGCAGCAGCTGAAAAATATGGGTTTTAATTCAATTTCCTGAGATGAGGGATTGAGGGAGATGGATGCCAGGCCACCCTACCCAGCATTCATCTCTCCTGCACAGCAGTTCCTTCCGTGACACAAGCCCAGCCCTGGCGCCACTCAGACATAAGTGGTACCTTCCAGAACACAGGTGTCTCGGAGTGGAGAGCTGGCATTTCTGGCGGACTCCCACTCTCTAGAACCAAGGCTGCCCAGGATTCCTGGCACTGTCTGCTGGAGAAAGGACCCTTCTTAACTATTCTCCACAGAATCTCTTCACAAGCTTTGAAAAAAAAAAAAAAGAAAACACCCCTGCTCAGGCCTCAGGACCGCAGATAATTAGATAATTGGTCTGTGGAGAGGCTTGGGTAGGAGTGTTTTTTGAAAGCTCCCTGGGGTGTTTTAACATACAGTTGGAGTGCTCTGGAACACCACGGCGCGAAGCCCTTCCCATGCCTCACATGCAAGCCTCCCAAGGTGGTCTGCTCACACAGCCAGAACAGGGGCCTGGTGGATCCGGTCCCCAGACCTCGGGACACCCTGAGATAAAAGGAAATGCATGTAATTCTCTGTCTAGAGCCGTGCTGTGCAGACAGTGGCCTTGGTGTATTTGAAATCCTCTGAGGTGCTCTGGAAACTACCTGGAGTTGAGATGGACAGAAGGGCATCTTCAGAGATACTAGGCATCCCTCAGAGACTAGGCTTAAGTTCTCTCTGGCCCCACCCAGTCCACAGCCCAGCAGTGGATAGAGATAGTGAGGCAAAGACTGCTTGGAATGAGAGGCAGGGGGTTAACAGGGGCAAGAGTTAGGACCGTCACTCCCAAGGCTGGGGATCAGAAATGATGCTCCAATTACAAGGCGTTAGAGCTACCAGCAGAGCAGGTCTCCGATCAACCAGCTCCAGGCCTCCCTAACTCTTATATAAGAACTTATGCGACTGGGAAGTTGGAATGTATGGGTGTCAGGGTAGACTGGATGAGATAAATAATTCCTTGGGTCCTAGAGGAAAAGCAAGAGACCTATGTGCAGACCTACCTCTCTTTAACCTATGTACATAGGTATGCAGATACTCTGTTCAGCCCAGAGGTGTGCACAGGCAAGTATACATACTCACTGCACCCCCCCAAGTGCAGCATGCACCCCAGAGGTGTGAGCCAGTGGGTGGTACCACACACACATTCATCCTCTGAATCTGCATCTTCTCCTCTGGGATAACCATCTTCCTTCCTGAGGGATCTTGAGCAGACAGCAGGGCCTGTTTGCAGAGGCAGAGCTTCATCACTCTTGGGCAATTCTTGTCAGAGAATGAGTGACATTTCCCATTCACCTTCTGTAGTGCCTTCCCTCGGGACTCAACTGGTTACTCATGGGAGCCAGACGTTCTGAGAGCCCATAGTTGATGGAGAATGAAATATTTCTTTTCTCACATCATCTCCTCTTTCTCTGTCTGTTTCCATAGGATTTTTTCATATCCCTACATCCTTTTCTCTGTCTTCTTCACACCTGGAATCTGTGCACAGTCTCTTCAGTTGCAGAAAGTACCACTCCAGCCTATATCACAAACCGGACACATATCAATCCAAGACCATTTTGCACAGACTTATACTCAGCTAGGAGTAGGTCTGCTACCCCCTGGCTCACTCTAGGTCCTGTCACAATAGATTCATATGTCGCTTCTGTCTGCTCCCTCCTTGCTGATAGCACAGTCAAAGCCACTTCCCTCTTGCTGCTCCTGCAGTTTCCTGGAGTCTGTCTTAACTGCTCTAAAAATGACAGTCTGCCCCAGCCCCACGCCATTCCTGGCTCTAATAAAGGGCCTCTGCAGGCACAGGGGTGTAGAAATTGCAGATAATTCGTGTGGGAGGAGGCAGCCTGTATGAGGCATGAATACAGCCATTCCCAGAAAAAGCAGCTTAGAATAATATATGGCCTATTACAGGCTGAGACCTGAATCGGTGTCATGCAAATGATGTTGATAATTATATTAAAAGTAGAGCAAATACAATGTTATTTGGTGACCAACTTTGGGAACATGTTGGCAGCTGATAAAATAATGTTTGTGCTGTGGCTCATGGGCGAACTATCTGCAAGAAATTCATCTAGACCCTGAGCTGGTGGGAAGGATCTGGCCTAAAGCTTTGCTAATATTCAAGACAGAGTCTGAATGGTTTTGATGTTCCCGTGCTATGCAAATTGTTACTGCAAACTTGGTGGCTTAAGGTGATATACCCCATATGTGTCACGGTTCCATGGACTCAGGACTTGGACAGGGAGTTCTGCTCAGGATGTTATAAGGAAGCAATCAAAAGGAAACCAAGCCCGGGGTTTCCATGAGGGCACGGGGTCTTATCCCAAGGAGTTGGCCGAATTCAGTCGCTTGCAGTTGTAGAACTTGAGCCTTAGCTTTTAGAGGTGCTGCCTGCTGAGAGCCCAATCTTGCCACTGCTGCGGAGCACTGAGCTGCCTCTCCATCCTTGATATCTCTTTCAAAGGGCTCATCTGATTGGCTTAAGCTCTTTCAAAGTAAGTTCCCAGTTCCTAAACTTAAAGGCAACTCATTGGGGAACGGACTCAGTAACATCAGAAAGATTCGTTGCTCTTTGCCTCATAAGAGCTCCAATCAGAAAATCAAAATCATGCAGTATTATCGGTCCCGTCCATGCTCAAGAGGGTGGAGTGTGTGGGAATGCACACCAAGGACGAAGTGTAGGTACTTAAAATTTAACCGACCTCAGTCCCCACCTTCTGGATCCTGGAATGTGCGGGCTAAACTGGGGCTTCCCGCTACTGCAGCTCTCTGCAGCCAGAGCCTGTGCCTTCCTGATTACACCCCCAGTATTGGGCATCCACACTGTGCTGATCACAAGTGAGTCACCAACCCCTGTCTCTATTATACCTCAGTGGGAAGTCCAAAGCCTAGAACAGAGAAATAACTACACCAACCTGTCCGAAGCCATAGATAGTAAGGCTGAAGCAATGTATGCAGCAGAAGCTATTCAGAAGGACTTACAGTATGACATGTCATCTCAGGAGCTCATCAAGCTGTATTGGTTAGGGACATGGTAATCGTATGTATGCAGGTGAAGAACCCAAGTCTCGGAGAGATGAAGTTTTTTGTCCAAAGATGCTGCTAGCCCTCTCAGCCCTAATGTCACTGATGTTACATCTGTGTTATCAGGGGACAGATGTGCAAGAGGAGTCAAAGATACTCAGCTCCCTCCCCCACCCCTGCCCTTCGGCTCAGGTTCCTGGGGAAATCAGCCCAGGATCTGTTTCACTCTGCGATGGCCACCACACACAGAGAGAGGTGTTTGCAATTATTCCTAATTAGCCTGACTGACCTTCTCTGTCACCAGGCTGTCTCTTTAGCTGCTTCTTTGTGTTTTGAGGACACTTCTACAGAATGAGGAAACTCATCTGCAGTGGCCTAGAGGGAAAGTTCCCAGAAGGATGCTGGCCAGGGGTGAGCCAAGACATCTTTATATGACACCAGTCACAGTACCTCTTAGAGCCTGCTGCTTCTACATTGGGAAGCCTCTCTCCAGCTCCAGGCATAGGTGCTACCTCCATCATCCTTATTGCTGGAAAGAATCATCAGCCCACTCCCCAAGGGATCCATCTGTTCACAACCCTTCTCCAGGTCCCCACACGCATTACCTTCCTCGGTCTTGTTCACATGTCACTGATACCATGAACCCTGCGGTCTCCCCCTGCTTCACTGAAGCAAATAGTCGGGAAGGCAGAGACTTCAGAACTAGCCTTCAGGGTTCAACTGCCATTTTGACACAGTTATTTAATTTTCTGTGCCTCTATTTCCTCACCCAGAAAGCTGAGCTAAATAACAGTATTGGTACTTAAGGTTATTGGGAGTGTGTGTGTGTGTGTCCGTGTCCGTGTGTGTGTGTGTGTGTGTGTGTGTGTGTGTGCTGGAGAAATGTATGACGGTAAGCATGGGGTAAACACATTAAAAAATAAGTCAGGTTTTCCTTGCTTGCTAATTTTTATTTTTCATATTGTTTTTTGCCAATTTGTTTGTGTTACTTCTGTTTGTTTGCTTTTTATGTTCTTGCTTGCTTAATTGCTTTTGGCATTCTCCCTACTTAGCCCAGGCTAGACCAGAGATCCCCCTCCTTCCTGGCAGAGCTAGGGTTAATGCGCAGCCACATGTGTGTGTGCGTGTTGCCCTTTCCTTCCACAGCCTTCTCTGTGCACACACTATGCACCACCTGTCTCTTTCTCTAAGACTTGTCTCCACTAACCCAACACAAACTGCCTGAGGACCAAGTCATTCTTCACTTGCTGCTCTGGCCCCAGCTAAGGTAGCTGGACACTGCTGTTAAACTGGAGACTGGTTCCCAGCTTCCCTATGCACCCTCAGAAACTGAATTTCAAGAGAATAAAAGGAAGCTTCTGTTCTCCCAGCATCTCTTGGCTGTGTCACCCTGATCCACAGCTGTAGACCCCATTTCTAGATCACACGCTCCTCTGCAACACAGTCACCAAGTACCAGGGTCCAGTGCAGCAACTCTGAAAACCCTGCCTTAAAATCCTGAAGGTTTTGGCTTTCTAGAATAGACCACATGACTCAGAGATTCCACAATAAAACTACCCGAGCATCACTGATGGGAGACAGGACACTTGGAAAGGAAGCCTAGACTTTCAGAAGGAACTCAGAACTGGATCATGGGAAGATCTAGAGAGACCAGCTGGCTCCCTTTTCGTGTTTTTTTTTTTTCCTTCAAGCCAAGTGGTGCTTATGTGTGCTCTCTGAGCCTAGGGCCGGCCGTGGACAGAATGGTGGGAAAGGGCTCCCCTGTGAGGGTTGCTAGGCACTGGCAGAGCTGGGGGTGGGGACAGAGCTGCCTGGCCCAGTCAGCAGAGCCAACACTGCATCCTAATGAGGCTACTGGGGGAGGGAGGTGGGCACAACTGGTCCTGATCCCACTACAGCTGCTCATCCAGCTGCCAGTGCTGGCCGGACCCCAGGCCCCAGTGTTGGCCTCTCCTCCCTGATCAGGATAGTTTTCAGATTCAGTCTGCAAAGAACCATAGATACTGAAGGTTGTCTCTCTCACTGAATTCTCAAGCCCTGTGTCTGTGCCATGAATGGCAGGGAGGTAAAGGCAAGGACATGGACTCCCAAAGCCTGGAGAGTGGAAAGACTGGGGCCAGAAAAAATGGCGGGAGTACCTAAGAAGCCCTGAGCATGACACCCCACAACAGACTCAAGCCAGCCATCACTGTGTCCCAGCCAGGCCTGGCACTCTACCCTTCTCAGACTTGGCTCAAGCCACAAAATGACCTGTAATCTTCAATCAGGACAGAGCCCTGACTCTACTCAGAGTCTCCGAGCAGTGGGCATCTCTGAATTTCTTCCAGCTTCATAGAGCTCTCTCAGAAGACAGGATTCTTCTTACAGAACTGCCTGTTCCCTGAGATCTTCTGGCTTCCAGAAACTCACAGCAGCCCATATGGCCTTCCCGTGCTCCCAAACTCATCCTGACCTGGTACATGAGGGTCATTAATTTCAGAAGTAGCTTTGTGCCAAATGTCCTTCTAGACCCCATCCAGAAAGAGTCTAAAAGGAGGTCAGTGGACGGATATTAGTCCCACCCAGAATCAAGACACGAATAATGGGGACAGAGTCATCTTGTTAGAGATGGAGATGCAGACTGGTAATAGAATTGGTGAACGACTATGGAGGTAACCACCCTACCAAAGTCCTGAGTGAAAGTGTGCTGTTGACATGAACACGACCACATCCAGGAACCTAGTCTCAGACCCTTTGGAAAATGGTAAATTCCTCTTTCCCCACTGGCAGTGAGACTCAGGGAAAGATATGAAATGGCAAAGCCTTCTCTTCTGGCCCATTAGTAGATATGGATAGAGTGTGCAGAAAATTTCCACCATAGCTTTCTCCCCATAGACATTTACAGCATGAAGACTGCTCCCCTACAGAGACTGCTCATGCTGAGATTGACTAAACCTGCCTCGTTGACCCAGCTGTTTGCCATAGACCTACCTCCTCATTTATCTGTATCTTGTATTTATCTGTATCTTGTCTCCTGTTCAGCTGATTGCAATGACTCTGCCTCTGTGTGTGTGTGTGTGTGTGTGTGTGTGTGTGTGTGTGTGTGTGTGTGTCAATTCTGTATAATAAGCATGCTGAGCTTCTGGGGTAACAAGGTTTCTTCATTTGAGAGCCCAACCAATTCCAGCTTCTCTATGTAGCTGGGTGTTTGTGTTTTCTTCATTCCCTCTGCACCCAAGCCAAGGCCGTTCCTAGAAGCCATGTGCTGACCCGACTCAGCACCACCTGGTGTTGTGAATGGGGATACTGACCATAATAATTCTGGCCAATGGAGTCAACATGGATGAATGGCCTAAATGGATCACACCCCATGCAGTTCCTTCTCTTCCTTCTTGATCCCAGAAAATGTCTAGGAGGAACTCTCAGTCTTCTACCAACATCAGGGTGGAGGGCAGTCTGTTCAGTATGTCCTCTTCTCAATATGACTGCAGTGTAGGGCTCAAGATCTCCTCCTTGAGCCCTTGGCTAACATGCTCAATTACACAAGCTCAAGGGGCCCTGCCTAGAAAGGAGAAGAAGACCCAAAGACTCTCAGGGCTCCAACTGTCCAACCAGAGAACTAAGGCTAGGCTGATCCAGTTATACCACAAAGGAATAGCCTGGCCAACCTCACTTGGCACATATGGCCATAGGTGGGTCATAAGGAAAGCTTCTACCACCCAAGTAGTTTTTCTAAACCTCTCTCCAGTGAGAATCTCTTTCTCCGGATGGTGAGTGAGATATATGCATCATAGATGGTGACAAAGAGACTTTCCTTCTAAGCTGAGCTCATGCTGTCAACCACAGTGCCTCAGCCTCGTCCCCCCATATTCACTGCTCAGCAAGGACACAGGAGGCCATGTGGATTGAGATCCTGTCTTAGTCCTGCTGTCCTAGCCAATGTTCAGTGGGTCTCTGGCTGTAAATCCCAGTAGCCATGGCCGGTCACTATGGAATTTAAGACCCCCTCAAACATTTACAACATGGCTGGCCTCTCTGCAGGAATTTCAAAGGGGAAGTCCTCAGCCATGTCTACACAGCATGATCCTACCACCCACCTCCAAGCAACTTAGGAAAAGTAAGGACTCGGAAAATGGAAAGCTCAGAACTTCATTGAGTTCACCAAAGGAAGGCAGGTGGGTGGGAATTTCCGCCTTCAAAGTTGGACATAACGAAGGAACCTTCAAATGACTGCCTATATTAGTCAAATGCATTGATCTGAAAGGGAGAAAGAGAGAGAGACCTAGGGAAAGCAGAAACAATTTTCCTAGGCTAATAGTTTTAGAACTATCCATCCATGTCTGCTGGCTTTGTTGGTCCTATAAGCTGTGCTAAGGCTGAACACCACAGTATGAGGAGTGAAGTCACTTACCTCCTGGTGGCCATGAGGAGAGAGAGGGAAGGAAGGAGGAGGGAAAGAGGAGGGAGACATGGCTGCACTATGCACACTGTGCATTAGCTGGTTTCTTCCTTCTTTTTGCCATTCTATCTAGGTCCCCAGGCTAATGGAAGGTTCCACTCACAGTCAAGGCAGGTCTCCCACATCACTTCCTATCCCAAGTGTCAAGTACTTCACAGACACACCCTCACAGACACACCCTCACAGACACACCCTCACAGACTCACCCTCACAGACACACCTATAGACATTTTCAACTAATTCTCTAGTTCGTGTCTCTCTGTCTAATCAAGTTGCCAATAAAGACTAACCATCACACTATATTTTTTGGTAGCGTCTACCTTATCCAGTTCCTAAATCCAGATAGAGAATCCAGTGTTCATTAGTCCAAGCAGGACATCGCTCCAGAGGTCCAGACCCACATGTGTAGCAGCCCATGTGAGCCCAGCAGGTCTGGGATACCTCCAGGCCTGAATTTCCATGTTGAACACAAGAGCCTGCTATCTCCATGCTTCCCATTGCTCCTCCTCTACAAATGTATCTCCTTTGAGTTCTTGGGGAGTCGGAACCCTGAGTTTCACTCCTTACATGTGCTGCTCATAGTTCATAGACAGTGTTAGTGAGGATTTTCAAGGGCTAGCCATAGTGCCACATTGAAATTGCTGGGAATTGTCCTTTGGGTCATTTTTTTTTCAAACAGGATGCACAGAATTTAAGCAATGACTAAGCTCATAGTGGAACACAATTAGAATGTTGACATTGGGAAGCAGGTCATTCGGATCTCAGCAAGATTTCAAGGAGGTATCCCAAAGAAGTTGCCTGATCTAGATTTGAAGGCCAAGTTAAGGAAATAGCATGGGTCAGGGGAACTACAGTGGAAAAAAACATAAAACACAGACCACAGAGAAAAGGGACAGCATGCATGGGACCTACTGCACCCAGACCATGTGGTTAGAGATAGCAAAAGACATGTGCTGAATTTGAGTCATAGAGCCAGACCACATGGTCAGGAATCTTAACCTTCAGATCAGTGGGAAGTACTTAAAGAGAGGACCAGTTCTCACCTGCATTTTGAAAGTATTTCCCAAGATGCAAAAAAGAAAGGAGGCTGGGGTGGGGCTGAAATTGTGGAAAGGAAAGAGAGAGAGATGGAGAACAGGAGACCATCAAGGAGCACACCTACTGGGACTTAGGGGCTGATCGTGTGAGCATTCAGGGCACCGGGATGTAAACATACAATATATTCTATTGAAGGGAGAATCATGGATGCACCAGAGTAACGTTGTGAAGAGGAGAATGCCACTTCTTCACAAGAAGGATCTGGCTTACATGTGAATTGCCCTTTTGGATTAGTATGCAAGGAAGGAGTCTGCTTCTCTTTCATTCTGACACTGATGTTCACTGTTACTACTGATGAGGCAAATCTTCAAAATGATGAACCAGCCAGATGTTTGGAGGCAGAAGCTGGCAGATTCTGTGGCTGTCACCAGGCTGCACAATTGTCTACCTGGTGGACACATTCATGGGAGCAGGAGCCTGGAGAGAGAGACAGACTGCACATGGGTGAGGAACTGGATTGGGCCGGATGGGTTTGAGGCATCCTAAGGGACGCTCAGGAGAGGATATCAAATGGAGCGAGTGGGGATCTCGGAAGAGAATTTGGAAGAGCAAGCATGAGGCTAGAAACAAATCAGGGGCTCTTCACCCTGACAGCACAAGACTGTTTCAGAATTTGGCTAACCAGACACAATGTACAAATTCTGATGGAAGGGATTTGAAACACGATCTGGCATTGGGATTTCTTAAAGCTCCCCATTCGACTCTCACGATCGACCAAAGGCAGAACAACTTGGATGGGTGATAACTGAAACACCAGGACAGATGGCTCAGAGAGGAGGTGCACAGTGAGAAGACCTGAACTCAGCACCTGCCCCCACAGGGCCTCTCACGCCTCCTGTTCCTGCCTGGTGATGAGAAAGAGTGATGACCCTTAGCTACTGCCCAGTCAGCCCGTGGCAATGGCCATAGGGAACATGGCAGGGAAATTAGATTGGACATGCATCGTCCTCTCAGCAATAAAGGGCTCTGGGGTGGCATCACCCTCTTTCTCTGCCTACTTCCCTCCCACACACAGCACGTCAGGAGCTTCTCTAGGCATTGCAGCTGGCCTAGGCATAGACGACCAGGGAGTGTGCACCATGGAACTCCTTGGGAAGGAGCCCTTGTGCAGGACCAGTGTGTGAGTTCTGTCACTGCAACTGCTGTCCTGTCTGCAGGCTCACAAGCATTCAAGTTATCTCTCAGTTCTTCTCCTTATAACTAACTACGTGGTTTTGTTGGTCCCACCTACAAAGGAGAATTCTCCCTACCAAGACAGAAGGTTGCCCGTGAAACTAGCCTCACAGACCCCATCCTGATGGCTCTTCTGCCCCCATCTTCTACTGTTATTGTTCCCCAGGGTAGATGTGGAAATAGGAGCAAGGATGTGGGGGCCCAGTGAGAGGCAACAGAGTCACATGACAAATCCCAGGAATTGGATTCCAGAGACCAACATCAGGGTACAGAGATTGGTTTATTGTACAGCAATACACTTCTATGGAGTGTTTGAGCCAATCTCAAACCGCTAAATCCTTAGTCAATTATATCTTGTGATGCTATCACTGTGCCCCAATGAAAGCTCTGCCTGATGAGGTTTCTGTGACTCCCAGAAGAGTCCTGATCTGCTGTTTACGGCATTAGATCTAATAAGATGGCTCCCAGAACACCGTTGACAGCAAAAAGGACCCGAGGCCAGGGCAGTGGCTGCTTCTCCCATCTTCACGGAAATCCTAACAGGCAATGATGCTACCCCACTGGGACATATTGAAACAACTCAAGTAACTTAAAGGAGTGTCTACATCAACCACCTAACTCTGCCTTTCTTCCTTCAGGTAAGGCTACTGTGTCCCCATGGACACAGTAGCCTCCCTTGATGGGTCATCTACCCTTGTGGCAGCCATGTTTCCATTTCCTCATGCACAGCTTAGCCATGTTTCCCAGCCCTCCGTGAGGTCTTGGAACTCACACAGCTGATCCCCCTTGCTGGCCAGAGACTTCCAGTTGCACGCTGCCATCTAAGCCTGGTTTCAAAGCAGCATTTGGCCTGGGAAATAAAAGGGAAGCAGTTTCTGACTTTATATTCAGGGCTCTGGACACTCTTCACTGGGGCTCCTGTGATCCTTAGTATAGAGATAGACGGCCAAGGCTGCTGGGTGGGTGGTATATGAAATGACCTTAAACCAAACCCATCCAACACCTTCATTTTGTAGTCAGAACCAGAGCAACAGTAACCTAATGAAATGGAACCTGGGGTGGTTGGTTCCATCTTGTCCCTGAGGAAAGCTACTCCTTAGTACACCACACTCAGAGTCACACACCTTGGTTGCATGTGCATATGTCTCCTCTGTCACAATACCCCATTCTCAGCTGGCCATTAGCCAACAACCTAAAGGCTCATTTTTACCAAAGACATCTTAGTGGCCATTGGCCTTTCAGGCCCAGAGGCATAAAGTGTGGCTGAATCTCAACAGAGGCATTCCTATTAGTACCCCATGGCCAACCTCGTGGGCATAAGCAATGGCTAATAGATCCCAATCACTCAGCAGAAGCCATAACACAGATTTCAGAAATCCATGAAGAAGAATGGATTTTCTTACTGTGCATACGCCTTCATTTCCTGTGTTTGTCCCCAAAGGGCTTTTCCATCGACAAAGCACTTGTTTCTACAGGCAGTGCAGTTGAAGAGAAGCCAGGGATGGAGAGATTAGCGATGGGGACAGAGAGGACCTGGAGAGCTGGGGCGGCAGTTCTAATGAAGGGGTGGGAGAGCCCAGTCCAGCCCCAGACAGACAGGAATGAACTATCTAGGAGCAGAGCCAGACCGGGCTGTACTAGGAATCAGGTGACAAGTCCTTTGTCAAACCAGAATCCAGTCTTGTTGTATAAGTAGTGTTCATAGGAAAGCATGTGTTCAGCTCCCAAATGAATGAATATCTGAGGTCACTGTCTATTCTGAAGAGCCCTTACATACCTGAGGCTACTTGGCATAGCCCTTCGTGGGAAGGGTTGGTACCTATCATTTGGTGATCAAGGATGAGCTTGGTGCCTGTAGGGCTTAGCTTAAGGATGCCCTGTATCCCAGATGCCCTGCCTTGGGCATCTCTCAAGATGTCTCCAATGAGCCTGAAAGTGAACTGTGCCCACCACCACCACCACCCTGATGCATTTGCATGTTGCCTCTCTGTCCTTGCCTCTGAGATCCTCTCCTAGCCCCCTGCCTTTCCTTGCTGCTGTGCTCAGCCCTTCATTCAATATCTGAACTCTCTAGGTCATCCTGTTGCCCACTAAGGCTCTCTTCCCACAATGCCTAGCTACACTCCATGCCTCATTGAAAATCTACCCACCTTCTCTACAGGACCCACACAGATCTCCTGAGGCTCTCTTCTCGGCCTCCACGCTCCGTCTCTGTGAGTGGCAGAGCGTGTTCTTGCTATCCCCACCTAGATCCCCTGTGCCTTTTGGATCCTTTGACTTTCCTTAGGCTTCAGGCTGGCTTCCCGGTACCTGCTGGTCCCCCACTGATGCCTGCTGAGCCCCTGCAGGTTCTGACTCACCCCTCCTCCCCCCTCCCCACCACTGCCACCATGGGCAGGCCTCATCCCCAGAGGAAGTGATTCAGCACCTAGACTATGCAGCCAGCTATGTGCTTAGTGTCTGTGCAGCTTTGGGTGAGTTAATTAGCCTCTCCGGGACACAGCTTCCTCATGTATAAATCAAAGATAAGAATGATATGTCCCTTATGCAGTTGTGAAAATCAAGTGGCATGTGGAAACCAGATTGATGCTTAGAAAAAGGAACCTGTTAATCAAGATTATCTCTGGCCACTTGCCACTGCCCCACTGAAAAACATGGGAGCCACAAAGGAGTCATATTTAAAATTTCAAAACATTTAGTGGCTGTATTGAAATGAAACATGGGGAATTACTTTAATGGTATATTTTATTAAGCCCACTAAATTCAAAATATTATTTCAAATTTCTACCAGCAATAAAATATGAATGAGTTATTTTGCCTTCTTTTTCATGTGCCAAGTCTGAAATCCAGCATTTATTTTACATTCCCACCACATCTGCATTTGAACCAGCCACGTGTAGAATATTCAAGTGTCAAGTGTGCCTAGAGGTAAAGGCACTGGCCAGCGGGAGTGCAAATCGTCCCCTTGTTTCATGGTTCCCCCACAGCAGACTCGCTCAAAATTGACACCATGGCTTCCCATCATTCCCAAGATAGAGTCCCAGCCCTTCCCTGGGGCTGACAGTGGTGCCACATCTGGCCCTGGCTTGCAGAGGGCATCATCTCCATCCTTCTCAGCCATTGGTGGCAGTTCCTGCTGCCTCCTCACTCAATGTGGGACAGGTCACGCTCATTCTTCCCACCTGTCCTCTCAGCTTGCTTTGCTTCTCCCTTTGACCTTAACTCTGTTTATCCATCTTCTAATGTAGGTTGTAGCTTAGAGCTCTAAGCAAATTGCCAGATGTGTTTCTTCATGCCAGATCTACCAATACCCTGCGGTCACTATCCATCTCAAGGTATAGATCTCTCTGTGACCACCACCCATGGTGTTATTCTAGTCTCCTCTATATAGCATACCACCAAAACCACAGGGACCTTGTCTGTCTTGATTCAAGCACTTCCTTTGCAAAGGCGGGTGATCTCAATTAGTGTTTGTTGAAGGAACTGAAGCCCTTGTTCTGGCCTCTGGGTCTCAGGCTCAATGTCAACACAACCTCCCCATGAGACTGGCCAGGAATTGCCCCTGGATTTTCTAGTATTTGGTCAAGGAGTTGCTGCTCTTCAGTTTCTGCTTGGCAGTCTGCAATGGATAGCAATTCAGGTTCAATTATAGCCTGTGGAGGTGTAAGTGAATGAAGTCCAGTCACCATAGAGCCAAGTCTGGGAAATAGAGCATCTTTTTCTTTCACATAAAGGAGCTACAGCAGTTGAGGGCAACCCCTGATGGGCTTGCTGTTTGGTAATAGTTGCCTAATTCCAAGGGAAACCCTCTACAATTAGCCATTTCCACTGCTATTCTA
Source organism: Apodemus sylvaticus (assembly GCF_947179515.1). Lineage (NCBI taxonomy): Eukaryota > Metazoa > Chordata > Mammalia > Rodentia > Muridae > Apodemus > Apodemus sylvaticus. The sequence continues at coordinate 80,463,429 of NC_067473.1, read as the reverse complement.
GGCCTGGCTAGGAACCCATGGGCCACAGGCTAGATGAAGCTACCCTAATCATGCTCTGAACCTGGAAGTCTTCTGAGGTATAACGGCATCTCCTGTCCTGTCCTTGATCTGCCCAGTTGTCTGTGGTCAGAGTAGCAGTCCCCAGGGCTCTCCTGGACACCTACCTGTCCTTTGGACTCCTTTCCCAGGGGCAGCTCTAATATCCCAGTCTCTCAAATCAGAGAAGCAATGGTGTCCTTAACAGAGTGCCTATGACCTGAAGCTAAGATAATGCTCAGCCACCAGAACTTGGTGATCTTGGGAGAGACTGGGAAAGGATGCTTTCCAGCAGTGTGAAGCAAGGGTCACAGTAGCTTATGGGTCTTGGAGATATTTGCTAATGCCCATTAGATATGCACCCTACGAAGACCTGTAGGGCAGTTTGGGCAGCTGTCCAAGGGCCACTAGCTACCTGAAGCCTTTAGTCTGAATGTCTTCAGTGATTAAACTGGAAAGATAGATGATTTGCCCCTTCCTTTGGTAGGTAGGGAAACGGAGGTCCAGGTCATGAAACCCCACAGAGTGCTGAAGAGGGCAAAGGTCACTGTGGAGGCAATATCAGGAGAATGAGGAGGGAGAGCTTCAGCCAGGAACTCAAAGCTGCTTTCCCAGGACCCCCTGGCCCTAGCGCCCCACCCCCACCAACTCAGCCTTTGTCTGATTTGCTGACTGCGACAGCTGGGAAGGCTGAGCCTCACCCTGGCTCCTGCCATCAGCAATCTCTATGTGGCACTAAAGATCAGCTCGGGCACCAGGCCCCGGCAGCAGGCTTGGCAGGTGGCTCTGTGTTGCCAGGGAGACCACGGAGGAGAAAAGCTGTTCTAGGAGGCTGCAGAAGGCCAGATGGCCTGGGGTCCCAGAGGTGCTTTTCTTGGGGACAACAACCTTGTACGCATACTGCTGGGGTCTCCCAGGGATGCAACCACTAAGTACATGAGGGAACTGAGGTGCAGAGAGAGCCTGGATGACCAGCTCACTGAGGGGGAGTGTTGAAGACAAAGCCAGTACTCTGGCTCACCCTGGGCTTGACGTCCAGGTACACAGATAGAGGAACACATAGGGACACATATATAAATGTGCAGGTTTCCCCCCATAAGACTTTATTAAAGGTTCTTATTAAACTTGCTCCCAGGAAGAGATGGAGATGGAGGGAGACTCCAGACTCTGATATGCAGAGAGCCAGTGAATAAACACAGAGATGGAAACTACATCCTGGGTGGGACCCAGAAAAAAGGGTGCTGAGAAGAGATTGGGGAAAGAAGCCAAGGGCTATGACCAGGTCACCTTGAGCTGGCTCGGCCCTAGAACTTGGAGGATTTTTTGACAGAGCTGGAGACGAAACCCCTCAGAAAGGCCAATGTACCCTGATCTCCTATAATGGAAACTGATATAGGGTGTGATGAAAATAGAAAAGGAGCCCGTTGCAGTCTGCTGGGTCTCCCGGGACCTCTAGAGACCCTCATGGAGAGAACCCACTATCCTCAGGGTGAATATGGCTGAAATCACATTGGTTCTGCCCTGTCTCAGGACAAGATACAAATGTCCTCCTAACCCACTGCTCAGAAAGGCTTATCAGCAAGCCAAGGACCTTATCTGGCCCAGCTTCAAAACAGGCTTGTCGCCTTAAGTGGCAGGAACCTCTGCTCCCACCCCTACCAGAACCCAAACCAAGAAAGAACCATACACAGACCCTCGTGAAGGGATGGGATGTGGAACTGGAGGCTGAGGGCTGGGCAGCTGGAGGGCCAGGAGAACCTCAGTAAGGGACAGGGCCGGCGTTGTGACAAGCTTCCCAGAGAAGTAAAGAGGACAGCGAGACTCAACATTTCTGCACAAGATCTGGAAATGCCCAGCTCAGCCTGAGGCAGCCTTTCCAGAGGATCCGGGGAAGGCTGGCATGCTGCTCTTCAGTCTGACACTCGGGCATAAATTAAAGGGAAAGAGGATCTGGGCTGATTCTCAGGGTTCATGTAACTGAGCTAAATTACTCCACAGCCCTCTCTGTGGTGCAAACAGAAATCCCCACCTGCTGGAGGTTGTCACACAGGCAGCCTGGGCTCCCTTGAGAGCTGGAAGCTGCCTGCAGCCTGGGGCCTCCCACCCCCAGACCCCGCCTGCTGCTGGAGCTGTCATCCCTGCTCCCAAACAGGCTGATTATCCCCATCTGGGGAAAACAAAACATGTCAGCCTTGTGCCTGAGAAGAGGCCTGTCTCCTTAGTGAGGCATAATATGAAGACGCTCCCAGCTTGCATCTGCCAGGCGATAGGAATGAGCAACCTCAGCTCTCTTAGTAAGGCCTTCTTCTCTTGTGGCATCCCCTACTCCCAGAAGCCTTTGGACCACTGTTAGCCTTACTCAGGCTTCCCACTGGCCTCTCTGAACCTCCAAGGTCCTGGTGAGAGTTTGAGTTTGCATATACTATTCACCTGTGCAGCGCTGAGGTTTCAGAACTAGACTAGTCAGTTGTTAGTTTAATACAGCTCTGAATTTTGCTCCAGGAAGGGCGACTCCTCCAGGAAGAATGCTGAACTCTTAAATGGTATGGCCAAAGGAAGCAGTCAGGAGGCAACCTGCTACAACCTAATGGTCTCCTGCCCATTTGTCCATGTGTTCCTTCCACTCAGGATGCCTTTCAATCAATTTGGCATTTACATGTTATAGAGCTGTACTGCAACCCCCTAGCCTCTGGTGTCTCCACACACCAGGCAAGCCTTTCTTTCTACCCTGTTTCCTCTGGCATAGGGGTTACTATGGACAAGAACTACAAAGACATACTTACCTACCCCAGAATACCAACCAGAGACCAGACACAACATATCCAGAAAACAAGTGAATTGATAAGAATGGAGTTTTTCTCTAGTCTAGCCTGGCTTCCCCAGCTGCTCCCATCACCTCTAATATTTTTTCCCACATCATGATTTCCAGGGTAGCCTGCCTGTATTATTGCAGAGGGAAACTAGCTCTCCCTGAATTCTTCCAATGTGGCAAACAAAGGGCTACTATGCCTGATACATATTTACCCAAACTAACGCTCTCACAGATTCAACAAAACAATGTCTCAGATGATACACAGGCCTATGAGATCCAGGACAGAGTGAAGAATCCGGCTCCTCCCTAGGCTCTTGTTTTCTGGGACAGGCCTCTGCCTGCCACAGTCCAAGCCAAGGCTCCAAGGCCCAAGCCTCACACAAGAGGGCTGATTTTATTATCACAATGCCAGTCAGGAAACTGAGGCAGAGAAAATTAGCAAACTTGGCAAAGCTTACAGCCAGTGGATCCTATAGGACTCATGCTAAAAACAGGGATGGTACCTAACAGCCACGGACCTACAGTCTATCACAATGCCTGCCAGGCATATAGGATGTGACATCCTATCTTTCCCCTGGGTGCGCCCAGGGTCTAGCACCTCTGCTGCTAACCTCACACTGACTATGACCTTGTTGAGACCCACGATCGGATTCATCTTCCTTTATTTCTTTGCACAAAGTAACAGATGCCAGAGTCGAATGGCCAATGGGAGCACAATGATTGTATATATGCACTTATAATGTTTCCTCTGCCTGCCTCTGAAGCAGATGGAAGGCGGCTTAGAATATTGAAATGCATAATCAGGACAATAAAATTATTCTCTAAAACAGAGCTGTTGGAATTCAATCATCAGGCAGGAAGATGGAGTTCTCTGGGGCATCTGGGAAAAGCCAGGCTAAGATGTAGGAACCTACATTGGTGTCCCTGGCTGTGCCAAAGCCATTTTTGTAAGTCCTCCTTTGTCTTAACCTCAGTGAACCTATCTGAAAAACATTTAGGCAAATATAGAATGGACAGCATCTGTGCTGGGTAGTTTTATGTCAACTTGACACAAGCTAAAGTCATTTGAGAGTAGGGAACCTTAATTAAGAAAATGCCTCCCTAAGATCAGGCTGTAGGCAAGTCTGTAGGCATTTTCTTAGTTAGCGATTGAGGTGGGAGGGCCCAGCCCCTGTGAGTAGGATCACCTCTAGGTTCTATAATAGACTGAGCAAGCTAGGAGGAGCAGGCCAGTAAGCAGCACCCTTCCATAGCATCTGCTTCTGTCCTGATTCTAGATTCCTGCCTGACTTTCTTCAATGGTGAACTATAATGTGGAAGTATAAGCCCATTAAACTCTTTCATCCCAAACTTACTTTTGGTCATGATGTTTCATTATACAAATAGGAATTCTATCTAAGACAGCATCTCAATAAACACTAAATACAGCCAGTTTAGGACTCCCAAAGGGATAATTAAGGACATTCCAAGGGTTGACCTGGCTGGACAGGAAGTATGAGATCAGTCAGCGGGCTTTGGTCCAGCACCTACTGCAGTCAGATTCACTCTGTTGTCATCTCTTAGTCACTGAGCTCCCTGGTTAGATTTGTAGCCCTGATGTTAAACAAGCTTAGAAACCATACTGGACAGCATTCTCTGAGGCCGTGCCATGTGTCCACAGCCCTCTGGGCTCCTTTAGGTTGCTAGTCAGACACTCTCAAGCAGGCCATAGTTTGGACATATCCTGGCATTCTCCATAATTGAAAAATTCTTGAGTTCTGGAGTAGAATCCTGGGAGTCCCTGGAGAGAGTGCTGGAGTTCAGGGCATGAGTACACAGGAGCTCCCTTGGTCCTCCCTCTTCAGGTTTTCAGTCCAGATAACCCCCTGCTCACTCGAATGGGCTGAATATTCAGGTATACCAGTTAGAAGAATGATGCAGCTTCTACAAAAGCCACCAGCAGCCCCAAGCGTAGAGCCAAGGGCCTGTGCTACCAGCACCCACTGCGGGATGCTAATAGTCTCTAGCATTCACAGTATGTCAGGCACAGGGCTTTGACTACTGCATTGAATTCACTGCACAGGGCATCTCAACTCTCCTGAACAGTACCCTCATGTTCAACATGCAGGAGGCCTTTGCCATTTTAAAATCTGGCCCCACCCTAAGTGTTCTTCTAATTATCTACCAGAGACACCAAGTTATAGACTGTCAGTGTGCCAGGATGAAATGCAGACACCACCTCTGTATAGAGCCCGGGGGAGAAAGTCCAGGTCACTAGATACTGACATACTCAGACAGGTGTGGTCTATTCTTCCTAGTGTGAGATCTATTCTAAAAGTGTGAGGGGGAAAAGAGGGAAAGAGGGCAGAGGAAAGATGCAGAGTAGATGATCTGTGAGAGGACAAAGCAGCTGCATAGTCATGTCTTATCTCACAAGTACAAGAATAACCTCCTTAACCAAAACCTAAAAAAAGAAGGAAAGAAAGAAAGAAAGAAAGAAAGAAAGAAAGAAAGAAAGAAAGAAAGAAAGAAAGAAAGAAAGAAAGAAAGAAAGAAAAGTTGTATGTTGTCTCTTACATGTGCATGTTATCTTTCAAGCATTTTATATCTGTGTTTCAATCCATATAACCCCTTGCCTAGTAAGGACCTACAGGGTAGAAGGGGGTCTCCCAAGGGAGGGGAAATAGTTTATAGTTTTATAAAACCATAAAGGGGGGATTAAATGAGGAGGGAGTTGGGAAATCAGGGCAAGTCAGGAAATATGGGGAAGGACAACTAATACTAAAGGCCTTTTGCAAAATCATATAGAAACTTACTACTTCAAAAGCACATGAAATGCATACATAAATAAAAGGAATTTAAATAGAGCCACCATGTAATGGGATAGACAATGCCAAAACTAGACACCTCATTCCACCAAGTAAAACCTTCAGTGCCAGAAAAGAGTTACATTCTTGAGTCATTGCCTATAGATTTTCCCCCAAACATGACATGCTGTTGCCAAGGCTATTGATTGCTGTCTAAGTGTCATGATAAGGCCTTATTTTTGAAGACACAATTTATGTCATTGAACAAGGAAAGTTTAAGCTGGTGCCAGAAACTTCACACCTACTGACTAGCATTTGCAGTGCTGAAAGGTACTTGCACACTATAGAAAGAGAAAGGTATTCATTAAGTTCATCAAGCTATAGATTCTGATACCTATAATAAGAGCCCAGCCTGTAACATCTACTGGTACAATAGGGGCACAAATGTTTTGGGAGTAGGCAACCATTTTTCAAAACTTGGATTTAGGCCATACATGACACACTAAGAAAATGGCCAAAAACCTGATTTTTAGATAAGTCATGGGCCTATGAAAAACTTAGCCTTATTTTCTAAAAGGACATAGCAATAGAGTGTCTCCTAAGTCATTTATAGATCATAGCATCACCCAAACCCTGTTAAAGAAGCATCTTCTTGTAGTAGACAGTAACTAGAAAAGAGATCCAAGACTGCAATGTGCCAAGGGTAAGAGACTTTGGAGCACTCAGCCCTGTGAGATATTTTTATCAAATCCATTCCATCAAGGCTCAGGGATCTGTACAGACAGATTATAAGAGCCAGAGATGGTGGGCAATTGCAAACAAAAACCCAACATCGCCAAGAAACAACAGTGTTGAAACATACATGAACTCACAGAGACTGTGACAACATACACAGGACCAGACAAACCACCAGTCCCGAGAAGAGGAAGTGGACACAAAATCCTGCTCCTAACAATAAAGCTACTTGTAACTGATTCAGTTTGTTTCAATGGAGTATCACTAGGTATATCAAAAACACCCAGGGCAGGCCCCATGCCGAGGAAGAGGAAGAGCTGGCTACCATAAATGAACCCCATGAGCCCGTGTGCCCCACACTTCTTCTTCCCCTGTACTTTCTAGGTTTTTTTTTCTGTTTGGGTATTGCTTTGTTGTATTTGTTTTCCCTTTTTTAGGTTTGTCTGTTTTGGTTTTTGTTTTTCATTTTCTGTTTCTGTTTTTACTTTTCCAGGTGGGTTTTTTTAAGAGAAAAAAAAAACATTAAGTTCAACAGGTAGGGAGGTGGTAAGTATATGAGAGGAACTTGATCTTATATAAGAATATTATACATACATTATTGAATTACATGTGTATATATAAGAATATATAAGAATATTATACATATATTATTGAATTACATGTGTATATATAAATGTATATATAATATTCTTATATATATGTAAGAATATATAAGAATATATATATATATATGTAAGAATATATAAGAATATTATATATAAGAATATTATACATACATTTATATATACACATGTAATTCAATAATGAATTTTGAACACACACAAAAATAGACTCCTTATAATCTTGGCCTCCACATCACTTCCATATAATGGCTAATTTTGATTGTCAACTTGTTGTGTGACACACTATTTCTGGGGAAATGCGAATAAAATCCCACTAACCTAAGGTAGGGAATTGATAACAGATCAAAGTAAGGATGACACTAGAGACCAAGTTTATGAAAGAATGAGATTTATTGGGTTACTGGCAGGAGCGCAGATGGTGAATTACATACAGGGACAGAAATTACTCAAAGGTGGTTGTATTACCCAAATCCCATCCCAGCATGGATGATAGCTCACAAAAGCTGAAAACCCAAAACTTGCAAGTTGTTCAGAAGGTTGGGGAGTGTCTCTTCCAGTCAGCTTAGCCGGTCTCTGCCCCTTGCTCTGCTGTTCTACGGGGTCTCTCAGCCATCCTTACCTCATATAAAAGTTTGGAGAAGTAGAAACCTGGTGCATCTGATCACAGAGATAACAAACAAACAAAAAAACAACCACTATGTGTAAGTGTATGTATATGTATTTGGTGCAGGTGTTATTAGGTGCCCATGGTATTTAGAAACATCAGATTCCTCAGAACTGGAGTTACAGACAATTGTGAACTGCTTGACTCAGTGCCAAGAAAAACCACTGTGCAGTCTGACAAGGAAATAGCACGAAGCAATTTCAAGTTGTAAACAAGGGTCATGCACCTACCATAACTGTGTATGAAGTTAGAACAGTTACAGAGAAACCAAACATTTACTTTCCTTAATGGTAAGATCCCACCCTTTGAAGACTCCCCCTTATAAAAATGCATATTCAAGACTGGAAAGATAGCTCAAAGGCTAAGAATGCATACTTCTTTTGCAGAGAACCCTAGTCCAGTTCTCAGCACCCACCAAGTCAAACAGTTCGTAACTGTCTCTAACTCCAGTTCTGAGGAATCTGATATCTCTAAATACCATGGGCACCTACTATCACCTGTTTATACCCCAGTACATATACACACACTTGCAAATGATTAAAAATAGGAAAAATAAAAGATTTTAAGAATGCAAATTCTTTTTAAAGAATAGAGAGTGAACTGAAAATGCGATGGTTTCCTGTTCACTAAAGGGATTGTGGGAGTCCTTTTGCTAAACAAAAACGAAGGAAGTATTTTTTAAACAGGTTTATTCATGTTTGTTTGTTTGCTTGCTTTCCGATCCCTGAAACTGAGCAGATGCACCAGGTTCCTATTTCCCCAAACTTTGATAAGAGGTGAGGACTGCTGAGAGAACCCTGTAGAACAGCAGAGCTAAGCTGCCTGGAAGAGACAGTTCCAACTGGCATAGAGACCAGTAGAGCTGTGGCAAAAAGGTCCCATGCTCCATCTCCAACTGGGAGCGGGACTTGGAGGTGTCCTCAGTACGGCGCTGCTTTGCAGATTTGCACAACACAAGCTGAGGGGTCTGGAGGCTGTGCCATGTTTTCAGAAAAGTAACCAAGGCCAGTGCATGTGTGTCTCTGAGTTATGTGAAAATGTAAAGGTGATGCCTAAGCTTCAGTAGAGACCTGAGGGTGCTGGTGATGCTAAAACCAGGGGAAATCTGTAGAAGGAAGCGCTACGTAGAATGGATCCAGACCAAAAGAAAGAGAGTCAATATATGCTGCCTGTAGCATTAACAGAGGAACGGCTATTGGAGCCCAGATGCTGTCATTAAGATCCCCAGAGGATGAGCGTGGATGGCGCTGAAAGGTTTAGTGTTCTCTCTCCTGAGTTTTGGCCTTGCTTTAGCCAAATCTGTCCTTGCTCCATTTGGGTAAGGAGATATTTACTATGTGCTTATTGTGGTTTAGATGTATCAACTTGCTTTTGTGTAGAGATTGTCTTGAGTTCTTGAGAGAACCTTTGGGCTTTTGACCAAGTGATGTTCTAATGAATACATTTTGCATTTGTGAGATCTCCATGAGTCTAAGAAGGATGATGGCTGGAATGCTATGGGTTAAGTGTTATGGTTTATGATGTTTGAGTGTCAAGTTGAAAGGGGAAAGGCTCATGAGTTTTAGTTGTGGACTAGAAAGAGTTAGTAATACCTGGGACATACAATACACAGCCCTTGGTTATAAAATCAACTCAAGCAAATCAGTTGCCTTCCTATACTCAAAGGATAAGCAGGCTGAGAAAGAAGTTAGGGAAATGACACCCTTCAAAATAGCCACAAACAATATAAAGTATCTTGGTGTGACTCTAACCAAACAAGTGAAAGATCTATATGACAAGAACTTCAAGTCTCTGAAGAAGGAAATCGAAGAAGACCTCAGAAAATGGAAAAATCTGCCATGCTCATGGATCGGCAGGATTAATATAGTTAAAATGGCCATCTTGCCAAAAGCAATCTACAGATTCAATGCAATCCCCATCAAAATCCCAACTCAGTTCTTCACAGAGTTAGTAAAAGCAATTCTCAAATTCATCTGGAATAACAAAAAACCCAGAATAGCTAAAACTATTCTCAACAACAAAAGAAATTCTGGAGGAATCAGTATCCCTGACTTCAAGCAATACTACAGAGAAATAGTGTTAAAAAAAACTGCATGGTATTGGCACAGTGACAGACAAGTGGACCAATGGAATAGAATTGAAGATCCAGAAATGAATCCACACACCTATGGTCACTTGATCTTCGACAAAGGAGCCAAAAACATCCAGTGGAAAAAAGATAGCCTTTTCAACAAATGGTGCTGGATCAATTGGAGGTCAGCATGCAGAAGAATGCGAATTGATCCATTCTTATCTCCATGTACTAAACTTCACTCCACGTGGATCAAGGACCTCCATGTAAAACCAGACACACTGAAACTAATAGAAAAGAAACTGGGGAAGACCCTTGAGGACATGGGCACGGGGGAAAAGTTCCTGAACAGATCACCAATAGCTTATGCCCTAAGATCAAGATTTGACAAATGGGACCTCATAAAATTACAAAGTTTCTGTAAGGCAAAGGACACTGTTAAAAGGACAAAACAGCAATCATCAAATTGGGAAAGGATATTCACCAACCCTACATCTGATAGAGGGCTAATATCCAATATATACAAAGAACTCAAGAAGTTAGACCCCAGGGAACCAAATAACCCTATTAAAAATGGGGTACAGATCTAAACAAAGAATTTTCACCTGAAGAAATTTGGATGGCCGAGAAGCACCTTAAGAAGTGCTCAACATCATTAGCCATTAGGGAAATGCAGATCAAAACAACCCTGAGATTTCACCTTACACCAGTCAGAATGGCTAAGGTCAAAAACTCAGAAGACAGCAGGTATTGGTGAGGATGTGGAGAAAGAGGAACACTCCTCCACTGCTGGTGGGGCTGTAAGATGGTACAACCACTTTGGAAATCAGTCTGGAGGTTCCTCAGAAAACTGGACATGACACTTCCAGAGGACCCTGCTATACCTCTCCTGGGCATATACCCAAAGGATTCCACGGCATGCAATAAAGACACATGCTCCATTATGTTCATAGCAGCCTTATTTATAATAGCCAGAAGCTGGAAAGAACCCAGATGCCCCTCAAAGGAGGAATGGATACAGAAAATGTGGTATATTTACACAATGGAATACTACTCAGCAATTAGAAACAATGAATTCACAAAATTTTTAGGCAAATGGTTTGATCTGGAAAATATCATCCTAAGTGAGGTAATCCAATCACAAAAGAATACACATGGAATGCAATCTCTGATAAGTGGATATTAATTAGCCCAGAAGCCCTGAATACCCAAGGCACAAATCGCATAACAAATGACTCCCATGAAGAAGTATGGAGAGGGTCCTGATCCTGGAAAGGATTGATCTAGCATTGGAAGGGAATATAAGGGCAGAGAAAAAGAAGGGAGGTGATTGGAGAAGGGATGGAGAGAAGAAGGTTTATGGGACATATGGGGAGGGGGGATCCGGGAAAGGGGAAATCATTTGGAATGTAAACAAAGAATATAGAAAATAAAAATATTAAAAAAAACAATGCACAGCCTTTGGCATACTTGTGAGATGTTTCTGGGTAGCTTAACTGAGGAGGGGAAGCTCACCTGATATAGATGGCACCATCTGGAGTGATTTGAAAGAGAAAAGTCCCTGTAGTCTCAGCTTTTGGAACACTTGGTACCTAGTTGATAGCTCTATTTTGGGGGTGTTATAGAACCTTCAGAAAGTGCAGCCTTGCTGGAGTGCCGTGAATACGTCACTGCGAATGGACCTTGAGAGATCATAACATCATCCTACTTCCACTTAGCTCTCTGCTTCATGTTTGTGGTTGAAGGTGTCATTTCTCAGCTTCCTGAGCTAGCCTCCCACCATGCCTTTGTCATCACTATAGACTCTCCCTCTAAAACTGTAAGCCCAAATACATTCTCTGTTCCATACATTGCCTTGATGATGGTGTGACATCACAGCAACAGAAAAGTAACTACTACATTATCCAAAAGTGTTGGAGTTCTGTACTAAATTCAAAGTGGGTACCAGAAAGATGGTATGGTGAAAATGCCTGTCTCATAAGCACTAATGCCAGCATTTGGATGTCCATGCATCCATAATGGGCTGAGCATGATGGTGTCTACCTGTAAGGCAGAGGTGTGAATCCTGGAAACTTGCTGGCCACCCAGTCTAGCCAAATCAGAGATATCCCAGTTATGTAAGAAATATTTATCTCAAAAAAAGGTAGAGAACAATAGAGAGAGACAGTGGCATCGACCCCTAGCCCCCCCATATTCACATGCATGTACATTCCTGTACACACTGTGCACATACATGTAGACACCATACCCACACAGAAAAGGAGGAAGGAGCCCATTGAACACTGTCATTATCCTTTCTGTTTTTAGTTGCACCACAGACCAAGCATTCCATCTTCTTGTCTTTCTGCTATGACTGTGTTTCTCCAAACCACAAGCCAAGAGAAACCTTTTCCCTGTTAGGTGGATTTTCACAGTAATAGGAGAAGGAAGGAAGACATTTCAGGGTATTTAAGATGCCTCCAAACCTCTCCTCGGGGACAGAAATGGTAGTCCTGCCATGGCTTCTGGAATCTGGGCTTTTCTATCCGCAAACTTCATGGAGGTTTCCACAGGCTCCTACCAGGCCTATTCCTTGCCTCACTTGCCTCTGAAGCACTGGATGATGATAACCAGACCCATTTGCCGCTCCTCCTGTGCCTCTGAGTACTCCCCTCATTTCCTCTCAATGACAGCGGTCCACGGAGCATCATCTTGTTGGTAGCACTTAGGCTGCCCCTGCGCTTGCAACAGAGCCCAATCTCTGTAGGAAGTGCACTGTATAGTTAGTTTGTCTTCAGCCATAGGCTGCAGGTCTCAGGATGAGGCATGAATAAGTGAAGCTAATGCCCTGAGTCTATGGGGTCCCCTGCACACTGCATGCTAGGCAAGGGAGGCCCCTCTCCTCCCAGCCCCAGGGAAAGTTGATATCTTTGCTTGGCGCTCTGGTGCTTCCCTGTCCCCAGCACTCGTCCTGTTGAGTACCAAGCGTCGTCTTCTCTTCGGCAGTTTTAAGCACCTTATACTTAGAGGTGAACCTTGTCTTTCTGCCAGGCCCCAGAAAGGTCCAAGCCCTGATAAGCCCTTACCTTTGCTCTCCCCAGGAATCTGCTTATCACAGACTGCTACTTTTGAGCCCCTTGCAGGCTGGCATGTCTTGATTCCATCCGGAAACCATCCTTTCCTCACCTACTTGCCCTAGGCTGTTATTTCATTCTTTTCCAAAGAGTGAAGTAAAACCACCAAGCCATTTTAGTCCAATTTTCTCTTCCTGATGTGGAGAGGCAATGGTGGCATTAAGACCTGGTACCTGCTGTTCAGAATCAGCAAAGAACAGTAAGTGGGAGGTAATGAGTGCTGTTGGCAGGAACTGAGCCTGTCCCCTGTCCTCCTACAGTCCCCCAGCTCCCCGCCAGAGCCCACATTGAAAGGAACCTCCTGGGTAGTGAGTCCCCACTTCTCTAGTTGTTTGGATCTTCCATGTGGCCCGAGCAAGCCCCCGTCTTCCTCCAGCCTGCGTTTCCTCATCTGTACAGAGGACATTTTCACTTCCTCACAGATAGAGGAGGAAGAGGAACGTTTTTAGAAGCTGAGGAGGGGGTCAGGCTTTGGAAGCTTGGTGCTCGCTCCTGCTTAGCATGAGCTCTCTGCTCTGCTTGGCTGATGGCTGAACCAGGGTCACTGATCGCTCGCTCTCTGTGAGCAAGGAACCATGTGCGGAAGTTCAGCATGCGTTTCTTCCTCATCCCCACGGAAGGTTCCAAGGGACAAAAGCACAGACTTCTACAGACAGGCCTTGGGATGCCCAGGCTCAATGCTACCTGAATTGCCTCATTCAAACCTCACACCACCTCCAAGGGAAAGTGTTGGTATCGTCCCATTTAGATATTATCACACAGAAGCTGAAAGCATTTTAAGTATTTGTCATTGAATCACTTAGAGATCATCTGGGAGGCATCTGAGCCTGGGGTAGATTCATCCCACCTCCTCCCTGTACCACATTCTCTTAGCTATCACAAGCCTCCTGATTCTGAGGATGGGATATTTAAGGACCAGGGAAGGAGCCAGTTTCTGGTCAGCTTGCTCAAGGAACTAGGTTAGAGCTCCAGGGTGATCTGATCTACAGCCTAAGGACCTAAGCTCACGAGCTGCAGATAAAGACACCCCAAGGACACATTTACAACAAACACACAGATTCTGCCTTGTGAGGCTGAAGCGGATACAGACTGAGATGTGGAGTCTCTTCAGCATGTTTCTGGGTACTCCCTCCTGCAACTCCTCTCCTTTGTATCCTTTCTTTTCCCTGTCCCCTCCTCCTCCTTCACTCCTTCCCTCCCCCTTACTAGTTCTGTTTCTGGTTTTCTCTTCTACCTTCTTCATTTGCTTCCCTAAACCTCTGCCCCACCTCCACTGTATAATCTGGGTAGGAGGTGAAATGTGTGGATGGATCACTCACTACCAACTGGAGGCAGAGGTGCAGAATATGGTGACAAAGGTGGTCTGAAGTGGCAGGCCAGTCTCTGTTACCTGGAGCATCTTCAAAAGTGCATCCTCCACGGCGACATGCTCTCCCTCAATCCTGCCCTTCTCCTGAGTCTCCCCAGACTCACTCTCACTTCTTCCTGGAAGAACCCCTTCCTTCATCCAGCATACATCCTTACAAGGCTTGTTTGGGGCCAGGCCTTGTGCTAGAGATTCAGAGTAGAAAGGATATGGCCAAACCCTAGTCAGCAAAGGATGAGCCTGGTACACTGGCTCTTTCCTTTCAGTGTAGAAAGGGTAGGCAAGAGCTTCAGCAGAGGCCTTTGAAGCCTGAGGTGATGAAGGGCTCCCTGGATACCCTGACTCTCAAGTTGCTAGAGTGACTCCCACACTTTGGTTGCTGAGGCCTAAAAGGGAGAGCAAGGATTCTTGACTCTCTAGGCCCTCAGATGGCTTCCTGCCCTGCCTGCTAGTCCCTTGTACCCAGAAGAACTAAGGGTCTCTGTGGTTCCCCAACTGAGGATGTGGGGATGTTTCTTTGAGTCTCTCCTCCCCCATTCTAACACATCCTTCTGCTGTAGGGAAGCCCATGTTTCTCCCTAAAAGGAATCTTGCTAGCAAGGTACTGCAGCCAGCATGAAGTCAAGCCAGGCAGCAGAGATATAAGGTGCTGAGGGGGGCCTTTCTGGGGAAACTCAGCCTCAGCCCTCCATAGACCCCCACACAGAAAAGGAACCGAGAGTAGAATATATTCAATACCCTCAACCCTCTCCCTTCTTCCTTTGCTAGCGTTGCCATGGCAACCAGAGTTCACTCTAAATGCCAAAAACACTGCAAAAACAACAATGAAGACATCACCCTCAGTTCAGAGGGAAAGGGCACGAGGCCAGGCTGAGGCCCAAAACAAAGACTATCCCTTCCTCCCACAGTCCTCCCCAAAGAAAGGCAACCCTGGGAATTTGGGGATTCGTGCTAGGCCAAGGCAGAGAGTAGAGGTTTGCTAATGTTTGAGGGACTTCATTTTTCTCCCTGGGGCGGCTCTCTTTTCCCTCAGACCCACAGCCACCCTGCACTTCCTGTGTGTCTACTCAGTGTCTCCTTTCAGGGAGCACGGGCAGAGAATAGTGAGAAGGGTGTCTCAGGGGCCCTGAGGAGCAGCCTTGGCTGTGAGATGCAGACTCAGAGGTAGTCAGTCTTTCTATACCACTTGATGTAGGCTATGAACTCAGAAAATACATTTCCATCTCCATCTCTACGGCCCTCAATAATGAGAGACTGCGTTCATAGAAAAGGCATGAGGTAAAAGAGACTGATAAGTTGTAGGTGGCCAGGGGCAAGGCCTTGGAGGTGAGACTTCAAGTCCCACAGAGGCAGGTAGCGAACCTCGCACTCCTCTGAACGGAAGACTTGAGTAGGCGCCCACTCCGGGACCCACCCTGGAAAGTGCCCTCAGTGTGCCCTGGTGCCTGACGCCACAGCACCTCAGCCCCAGGACAGCTCCTCACCACATCACACTTTTGGCCCATGCCTTCAGGATGGCAGGAGTGGTCCAGTAGCATGTGGAGTACTGAAGAGTTAGTGTCAATGAACAATGGGAGACGAGAGATGCTGCGGGAGGGCGGGAAGCCTCCTTCTTACTCACAACGGAAACAATTCAATCCTAGCCCCACTCTCCGCTTCTGTGCTTTGCCTCCATTGTCTCCTCAACAACTCAGGAGCTGGGCAAAGCAGATGGAAGCCATGGTGTGTGGGTGAGGGGGAGAAGGTGGCTACTGACAGCACAGGGCAGCTCACCCTCAACTCTGCCCTAGGCCTTTAAGTCTAAGTTGAGCAATGAGGTAAGGGCCTAGAGACAGGGGAGAAAGGAATGGGAGAGTGCAGAGTGGTGAACAGAAAAGGCAAACCCAGCCCTGAGCACAATGGAATGCTTAGACCCAGGCAAGACAAACAAAAGGACTGCGTTAGCCTGAAGCCCTCAGAATCCTCTTCCCCATTGACCAATGGGGGCAGAGGGCTCCTATAGGCTGAAGAGTTGGGATGAGAGCCTCTCCAAGAAGTTCAGGAGAGAAACAAAATCGGAAAGTGTAACAGGGGAATCTCTCTAGCACTAGGGATAGCTGAACATTGACTTCCAGGGATAAAGATGACAGAGCCAAAGGCATCATGAGGGCTTCTAGAACCAAGAAAAAGAGCTGGGAGAATGGGGCCAGACTGGAACATAAAAGGCAATGGGAAGAGTGACCGCCCTCATGTATGTGAACAATCTGTGTGCACATGTGCATGTGTGATTGGGGGGAGGCAGAGAAATAGGGCAGTGTTGAGCAGAATGGGCTTGACCTCTCCAAAGCTGTGAGCAGCCAGAACAGAGGGCAGACTGAAAGAGATCAGAGGGAGGCAGAAAGTCCAACAGGGAGGCCAGGGTTGCCAGAGCAGAGTGATAATCCCACTGTTAACACCTGATTCAATCAGCTCAGCAGATCTTTCCTAAGCATTTGCTTGGTGATCACAGGCAACACTTTTGTAAGGCTGGTGTGAACCAGGCAGAATTCTCAGCAATCTGTGCCTAACACAGACAACAATCCAATAAATTAGTGTTGTTTTCACACACGTTTTATAGACAAGAAAACCAGGGCAGGGGTGGTAAGGGATTCTTGTACCACACACCCAGAGATTCACTCCAAAATCTTGGCCCTGTGCCTGTCTGTGCTCCTTCCAAGGTTCACCCAAGATGGGCAATGTGTCAGGTAGTAGGGACAAAAGCATGATCACTAGAAGACCTAGTCAGCCAGACTGACAACTACCCCCTGCAGTTGGGGCAGTGGAAAGAGGGGTTGGGGATTTGAGATGGTCAGAGAATTTTGTGATGGCATGAAGTAGCAGCACAAGCAATATTCAGAATGCCAGGGGAGAGGGCTGGAGGCATTGTCCAGACTCTCAGGTTCCTCACAGAGACACTCTGCCTCTCTGGCTTCATTCAGAAGAGCAGATGGAGCTGGTGAAGGAGGCACACACATTGTCTCAGCCCTGGATCCGCTGCTCCACCTCTCCAGGAGCAAGTCAGCTATAGAAGATGAATTGTTGTGGCTCAACCTCCATTTGCTTTCTCTTTAGGGACTCAGGGAGGCCAGTCTGGGTGACTTACAGAGACTTCTTTGAGAACTCCTGGGTGGTTCCCCCTTTTCTGCCCTCTGCCCAGACCGATATGGACTTCCCCCATTCATAACTATAGGCTCATTAAGTTATCAAGTATTTAATGTTCCCATAAATGAGTTATAACATCAATCTATGACTTATATAATTATATATTAAGTATATAATTTATATGTAATCATACTTTAATTATATCATTCATTTATGAAGTCAACAAATCAGAACCTACTTTACCCTAGAACTGGGCTCAGCTGGGGAGACAGGTGAATGGGAGCACATACCTTCTGCAAGTCTACAGCAAGCCTTTGCAAAGCTGACAATTCTATGGCAAGCAAGACTGGTGGTCCAGGAGGCTTTGGCACCAAGTTAAAGACAGCAGAGCAAGGTCTCTTCCCCAATCTTGCCAGTCAGGGTCAGGGCAGTGTTAAGGAAGACTTCCTAGAAGGCAGGACAGAGCTAGAGAGTGTCAAAAAAGGAGAGACCAAACATGGAGGATGAGAGGAAGAGCAGAGGGCAGGGAAACAAAACAGGGGAGGAGCTAGGCAAAGAAGATAAATCTAACTCCAAGGTCAGAGTGGAACTGGGAAAGAACCAGACTACAGAGGTGTCTGGTGTCAGCATGGGGTCTATAGCCTTGTCACGATGGCCTTCCAAAGACATCTGTGAAGTAATCGTTTTTAATTATATACTTCTTTGCCCAGCCTCGCAAGACCTGCACCAAAAGGCCAGAAAAGAACAAAGACAGCTAGAAGTGGGAACCCAAAAAGTAAGGTAAGTGTCTGGGGAGAGAGGATGGCATAGGCAGCAAGACAGAACTGCTCAGCTGGCCTAAGGCACAGAGCTTCCAGATGCTTCCAGATGCTTCCAGATGCTTCCAGAAGCAGAAGTGGAGCTAAACACAGAGTCAGTAGTACACATATCTTCAGAAAGGCATTAGGCCTGCCCCACACCAACCTCTAGATCCTCTTCCTACCTAAGTGAGCTACATGGGTGACTCTCAGGATAACTCGGCCCAGAGATGCTGTGTGTTCTGTCTCTGAGATGGTAAAAAGGTAAGAAGGTACTGAGGGTAAGGCACCAAAGGACACAAGGGATTACAAACAGAAAGTAGGACTTAAGCCTCCAGTTTCTACCCAGCACCACCATGAGGAATGAGGAAAGTTCCCTCAGGAAAGGTTTACCAGCTTAAAGGGAAGACCTCAAGAAAGAGACACTTGGGCTTGCCACCTGTCTTTTTTATTTTCTTTCTGTTGCCAGATAAAGCACCACAACCACGATAACTTTTCATAGAAACTGTTTAGTTCATGGAGTTGGTCAAAGCTCCAGAAGATTAGAGTTCATTATCTGATGATGAGGGGCATGGCAGCAGGCATACATGGCGCTAGAGCAGTAGCTGAGAGCTTCCATCTGATCCAAAAGCACAAGGCAGGAGGTTGGGGGTGGGAGGGACAGACAGACAGACAGGCAGGCAGGCAGGCAAGCAGAGAGCTAACTAGGAATGCTGTGGATTTTTGAAACCTCAAACTCCCAGTAACATACCTCCTCAAACAAGGCCACACCCCCTAATCCTTCCCACATAGTTCCATCAACTGGAGAGCAAGCATTCAAATACACGAACCTATAGGATCCATTCTTACTCAAACCACTACACTACCTCAATGCCTCCAGAGAAGCTGGAATGTGGCAAGCTGTGTCTCTGCACAGACTCTCTCATATGACAGTATCTCTGTCTGGGATACAGACCTTTAGAGGATCCTTCACACCTTAGAGATGGCTGCAATATGAAGGGTCTGAGACAAGGAGAAAAGCAAAGAAGGACCCAGATAGAAGACTCAAGTCAGAGGACACAGAAGCAGGTAGTGTGGAAAAGCTGAACTTGAAGCAAAAGTCTCAGAAAAGTTAATAAAGAATATTGAAAAAACAATCTTTAAAAATAGGATCCTATTTTTAACTGAATACCCTGAGAATACACAAAATTTTTAGAGAATAAATAGAAAAGTATCACATCTTGAAGTAAACCTTCAGTTAAAAAGCAGAAAGGTTGCATGAAATATATTTTTGGAAAGTAGTACAAGATGGCGAGTAAGAAGCGATTTGAAATGGGGGCTTAAAAGCATAAAGTATAATATCTCATTCGCAGGAGTTTCAGAGCAGGAGAGCAGCGAGAAGACAGGGAGCCGTACCTTCAAAGAGAAGAGAGAAGATTTTCCAGAATTCACGGATGTGAGTTTCTGCTTTGAAAGCACCCATGAATTATGGAACAAATCACTGAAGGCATGGGAAGGCATGAATTTCAGAACATCAGGGACAGAAAAAAAATTAAACAAGAGGAGAACTGATTGATCGTGTACACAGGACAAAGCTTAAAATGGCATCAGATGTTTCCACAGCAACACTGGAAACCTGAGCATGATTAAGTGAGACATTCGCAGCCTCCAGAGAAGCTCATTTGCAACTTAGAATTCCATCTCTAATCAAGCCACTCATCTTATAGGTAAAACAATGAATAAAAGAGGGAAAATATATGAAGTCAGACATCAAGATCTCCCAAAATCGCCTCCTCTGTGTTTCTTAGAAAGTTCCTGGCAAATGCTACTCCAAAGAAAGAAATTAACCAAGAAATAGGAAGTCTGTGACTCAAGACATGGAGGAGTCAGCTGAAAAGAGAGGAAGCAAAGCTTTCAAGAAGATGGTGAAAGGTTCTAAAACCAAGGGCCATCAGACATCTGAGGAGATCCTGCTATATCAGACTGAGGTCCAGACACACTGTGAAATAAACAAAAGAAAAGCAAACTAAACTAGCAGGAGATTGAAATAATGCCAAGAACACACAGACACACAGACACACAGACAGACACACACACACACACACACACACACACACACGTACAATAGTGGGAACTGATTCTCTGTGGTTGAGTGTGAGCGTCCCTCCCTAAGCTCAGGTGTTGACCATGTGCTCTAATGCAGCGACAGTCAGAAGAAGAGCTCTGCAGAAGTGATTAGAACACAAGGGCTCTGCGCCCATGATGGATTCCAGGATACATTCATAACTGAAAGGTGAGGAAGGGCTGACAATACCAATTGGAAGGCAGTGAGGTTTTAGGGGCTGCACGTTGCTGTCATCTTCTTCCTCTTTTTCACTCTCTCTCCTTCATGGCCTTCCTGAGGTGAGCAGCTCTGCACTGCTCCAAGCCTTCACATGAGTTACCTCACCACAGTCCAGAAGCAATGGAGCCAAGTGAACATGTACAGACTCTTCTGAAAGCATGAACCAAAGCAAGACTTCCCTCATCTAAGCTGGTCTTGAACTCTCTAGAGCGAGCTGCCCTTCAACATCTGATCCTCCTGCGCGGTTCATTCACGTGGCTGTGTTAGAGGTTTGCATCACAAACCCTGTTCTAGCATGCCCCCTGTTTTTAGTATAATAGTTTTATTAATTCTTTTTAAAATTTTATACATGATTACGAAGCATTCTTATCATATCCTTCTCTCTATCTATCTATCTATCTATCTATCTCCTCCACTAACTCCTACTGGACCTGCTCCATCTCATCTCATCAGAGTTCCTCTCCAAATTTCATGTCCTCTTACAATAATAATAACCTTCAGAGTCTCATTTGTGTATTGTATTATACACATGGATGTGGGGACATCCACTAGAATATAGGCAGCCAACCAGGGACCAACCACATCATTAAAGAAAATGACACTTCCTCCCCGAGCATCCAGTAAGTATCATTATCTCCTTATGTAGGTGCAGGGGCTTATGGCTTCCTGGCCCATCCAGGTTGGAATGTTATTGGTTTGATCTAGTACAACTGTTATGCGGCTAACCACAGCTGTGGTGGGTTCATGAGGACAGTGGTTTAGTCATATTTAGAAGATTCTGCTTTACCCTGAATCTCCCCAGCCATTGGCTCTTACAAGGACCACATCTTTTCTTCTGTTATGTTCCCTGAGCCTTAGGGGTAAAGGTATTCTATTGATGCCTCATTTATGGCTGAGCACATAACACAGACACACAAGCTGCTCTTCAAGCATCTGTGAAATTCTGTGTTCACCACCAGATAGTGTGAGAAGAAGCTTCTCTGATAAGGATGGAGAAGTACACTAATAGAGATCTGGAGGACACTTTGATATTATGTCCATTTGTCAAATGAATAGTAGTAGGTGCACCCCTAGGGTTTATTAACTCCTCCAGACATGTGTTATTGGCCATTGGCCATATTTATGTACCAGAAATGCGTTTCTTCTGTGGAGCAAGCTTTAAATCCAATCAAAAGGCCATTGGCTACTCCTACAACATGAGTGCCCCTACCGTGCCCTTAGGCAGATCTTGCCAGACCTGTCATTGTTGTAGCCTGCAGCGTTCCTGACTGGGTAATGTTGTTGATGACTTTTCTTTCCTGGAAGCATTCTCCATAACTATGAAACCTAGCCAGCAGGCAGGAGGCGTTCCTATCCGTGCCAGCTGAAGTCCCCATCTCTCCATGTGGTGTCTTCAGCAATAGGGTCTTACCTCAAGCTCTAGATGGCAACCAAGAGCAATGGAGCATTTGGGAGGGTTCTATAGAAACACAGAACTGATAGAATGAATGGTTTGGGGGAGGTATATAGGGGGGTTGATTAAAAAGACTTACAGGCTGTGGTCCAGTAAGCTCAGCAATGGCTACCAGTGGAAAGTCAAAGAATCCAACAGTTGCTCATTTCATGAGTCTGGGTGTCTCAAGCACTCTTCAGTATACTCCAGAATCCTGAAGAAGTAGGCTTTAATACCAATGAAGGAATGAAGTTACCAGAAAGAATGAGAGCAAGCAGGCTAAGAGCCAAAGCTCCTTTTCCCACCAAGACAGGGTTTATCTGTATAATGGCCCTGGCTGTCCTGGAACTTGTTCTGTAGACAAGGCTGGCCTTGATCTCACAGACTTAAAGGCATGCCCTATCACACCGTGCTTTATATAGGCTGCTGCAGACAGTGTAGATGGGTCTTCCCACTTCAAATGATTTCATTAAGAAAAAAAAAATCCCTTGAGGATGTCGGATGTTCCTAGAGGCTTGAGTTATATAGTTCATACCTGATGCAGTCAAGTTGAAAACCAAGAGTAGCCATCACAAATGGCAATAGCTCGTATTATTTGGGGGTTTCCCTGGGACCTCCCTAACAACTAGAAGGGAGATATCCGAAACCTGACACTAGGCTTTTTACTTGGTAACATTTGCCTTCTGAAAGGAGCATATGTGGTCAAGCCACCACATACATGATACATTCGTTAACTATTTCTTGCTTTTGAGGAATCTCCACATTGATTTCCATACTATCCAAGCTAGTCCACACTCCCACCAGCAGGGAACTAACTCTCTCTCCCTACCCCTCTTTCCACCCCTCGTGTGTGTGTGTGTGTGTGTGTGTGTGTGTGTGTGTGTGTGTGTATGTATTGCATCTAGATACAAGGAAACTTTGAAGAAGGTAAATACAATAGAACTGAACTATGGAAATCAAAACAAACAGAAAAGAATAGTATCAAATAGAAGAGTAGAAGACAAGGTAAACAGAAATTATGAGGGGAAAAGGTGCTTTAGATCCAATGTAGGACATAAAGAAAAAATAAATATAACACAATGTATAGCTCCACCTAGAAAGCCCAATAACCATTCAGAGAAAAGTCTAGACTATGAGAGCAGAATGGAAATGTTATCAAGGACATTATAAAAGTTTACCAGGCCAGTAGGACACAGTTTCTGTATGCAAAGAATTCACCCAGCATCCAGAGCAGTGAGTGGAGAAGATTGCAAACAAATCTGCATAATCAGACTTTAGGTTCTTCTGAGGCCTTACAGCTGTCCAGGCCCAGGAATCACAAAAGCAAGATGGCTCTGGGCTAAACAGAGAATTATGCTAGGACTTTGAAGCCAGCCATGATGGCCTCTGCACTCCCAGCACTTGGCAGGAGGATCAGGAAGAAGATAAGACCCTCAGACCCTCGTGAGCTACAATGTGATAGCCTGGGTCAAAAGTTCAAATAAACAAAAGAAGATATGGGGATAAATGCTTCTACCCCACACCACTATGCTCTGGAACGTCAAGTTTAAGACATCTTCAGGCAGACAGGACCTGTGAGTGCTACTGCCAGGGTGCCTGTCCTCAGTTGCCCTGGAGGGCAGTGTGCCACTGAAACAAGGGCCCGAACCAAGCAGGGAAAAGACGAGATCCAGGGAGTGAGGGACTTAACAGACGGAAGCAGATAAGGACTGCTGCACGATGAGGCCCGGTACCCTAACACACACCTGTGTGTGTGTGTGATGAGGCCCGGTACCCTAACACACACCTGTGTGTCGACCCCAGCAAACTGCAGCTTCAAACCAGAATGAGGCAGGCACCTGTGACTGAAAGGAGACAAACACTAACAGGCCAGCTTAGGAAAGAAGAGTCCTAGACAAAAGACATTAGGCAACAAGAAAGGGGACATTTGATTTGAGGGAAAGTGGGCATTGGATAAAGAATGGACTCCAAGGTACAACTTGACTCAATAGTTGCTTTTATTTGACAACACGTCAGCTAGTTGAGAAGAGGGCAGGAAAGGGAGCAGAAAGGACATGAGGAAGTTAAGTCATATTTGCCATAAAAAGGTAAATGAATGAAAGAACGAACGAATGAATGAATGAGTGAATGAATGAATGAGTGAATGAATGAATAAATGAATGAAACCATGCATACACCTATTGAGGACAGTGGAGCTAAATAAGGGAGGAAATGGCCAAAAACACTCAGAGAGACTGCACCCTAGAGGTGAGGCTGGACAAGGAGAAAGTGGACCCATTTGCAATGTCCCCCACTTCACGCTGAGCCTTTAAGTACAATTTAACTTTGAATGTGTGCTGACACAAGTTTAAATTTTAAGACTGTGTGGCTACACCACAGCTCAGGACACAGTCAGGTCTCAAATGTGTGCCTGATGGAAGGAGCCCTGGAACTGGACGATTGTGAAAATGACTGGGAAGACTGGGCTGGGCCTGGACGTCGCAGGGGAAGTAAACCAGCAGAGAGGACTCTCGATATCTGGAGTGGGAAACACTGGCTCACGGTGTTCTCAGCGACAGCGGAGGTTTGTATATGGCATCAATCCATAGTTCTTTAAGTTTCTGTACAAAAGTGAACCACAATAAGAGCCTCATACAGAGAGAAGCGGGAAGGCAGAATGTCGGGGCCCCTTGGCGAAGTCACACCTGTCCACTTGCAGGCGGCCTCGGTCCAGATCGCACCCCGGCCTCGCTGCAGCTGAATGCCCTTCCCTGCTTTCATTCTTCAAGGAGGAGGGCATGACTGCCTCCCAGCCTCTCACCGCTGCGCTACTTTGGAGCTTTCAGAAACCTGGACTCTAAGAGCCACAGGCAGCACTGGCCCCATCAGGTACATTAGGCACGAGACTGTGGCTCTCGGGCCACGGGTGCACAGTCGGTGCCTTTCTGCTCAAAAGTTTGATGCTTTGGTTTTCATGGATTTTTCAAACTAATTTTTAATCTTTAATACATGACATTAATACAATATTACAATAGCCCTCCCTTGAGCTTTCTTTGATTTCAGTTACTTCTACTCAACCACAGCCTGAAATACTAAGTGGAAAATTCCAGAACTAAACAACTTATTCCTGGGAATGCGCTGACATTCATACCATCCAGCTCGATACACACCCACCAGGAAGATCCAGGGATTGTCCCCTGGTCTAGTGTGTCCACTGTGCGTATCCTCCCACTGGCCTACTGGACACTGGACAACTGTACTAGGTCTCAGATCCACTCTCATGGCGCCACATGGTTTACCTTCCAGAACCCTCTCTCCTCAGAGTCTAGCAGGCCCTCCAGCACCATCTCCTTCTTTTCATCTTGCCACCTGGACATCAGGTCATCCACAGCATCACAGAATATGTGGGCTCAGTACATGAAGATATTCCGACAGAGAAAAATGACTCTGGCCTTGCAACTGTTATTGCAGAATGCTATGGCTGTTCTTTATTAATAGTTGTTCGTCTCTCTCTTACTGTGCTATTATGCCTAATCCATGAGTTTATTTCGAACCATAGGATGATCCATGAACAAGGGGAGCTACTTTTCTGAACTTGTGGTGTTCCTTTGATGTTTTGTGCTAGGAGAGTGAGTTTCCCCTATTCCTATCACTGGGGAGAACTCACATCTTTGCTTTGCTCTCTGCCAAGGCTTCCTGA
This sequence comes from Apodemus sylvaticus, assembly GCF_947179515.1. Classification (NCBI taxonomy): domain Eukaryota; kingdom Metazoa; phylum Chordata; class Mammalia; order Rodentia; family Muridae; genus Apodemus; species Apodemus sylvaticus. Next base: position 80,437,872 of record NC_067473.1, on the reverse strand, counting down.
GAAGCTACACACACACACACACACACACACACACACACACACACACACACACACACACACTCCCCATGCAGCAGAGTCAGAAGGGGGGCGGAAAAAAAAAAACAAAAGAAAAGCGTGCAGGAGTCAAGGCATCCCTGACTTTTAGAAGCTCCCAGGGGAAAGTCAGCAGTGGTCTAACCTTGTGCCCGCCCCCTGCTTCCTGTAGGTAGTTTGAAGAAGGACAGAGTGAGTCTGCACCCCCTTCCTGATGCTGGGAAATTTCTAGGGAGGAGAAAAAGACATCTGCTCATTCCTTCTTTCTGAAAACTCCATCCAAACAGTCCCTTGACACAGAACCCTTCCGTTTTCCAAGGCAATAAATTAAATGCTTACTTGGTGATTGCTGGAATCGCTAGCGCTCATTATGGTTCACACTGGTTTGAGGGGAAGTGTGAGGTAATTAATTATCATGTGTCTCTTGGCAGATGCTATGCTGGGCTTTGGAAAGGCTATCTCCATAGCGTCTCAGGCCACCTCAGGAGACAGGTATCACTGTAATCCTCATTTTATAGACCAGGAAACTAACTGATGGCCAGAGAGGTTAGGCAATATGTGAGAGGTCTCCCAGCTGGTAGAGGGTGGAGATGGAGTTAGATTCCTGTGGTTCTGACCATTGTTCTTGTGAGCTCTCCATCAGCGTTCTACCACAGTAACAGAAATGCTGATCCTAGATCAAAATCTGAAATTTCAAGATCCTTAGGATAGGAGCCTAAGTGAGCATATCTTCTAGACTCGGTCTCAGGGCCTCAGTTTCCTTGTCTGAACTGAAAGGATTCGAGAGCTATGATGATTCTGGCCCTGAAACACCTGTGAATAGATCATCTGGGCCAGTATTTCCAGCTGTCACATGCCCTGCTGTTCCTGGTTCTGAAAAGGAGGGCGATTCACCTGCAGGCTAAGAAGCTTGGTCCTAGAATCTGAGCTATGCATCAGTGGAGACAAATTCAGGATTGAGTCTTGGAAATCACCCTGTTGTCTTCAGGACCAAAGTTGAGAGGGTTTCATGGCTACATGAACCCTAAGAGTCTTCTCCGTTTGCTATGAGGGTCCAAGTAGAGAGGCAGGTCTTTGAAAAGACATGCTGTGTTGTAGTCTGGGTGTGTCAGCCTCCTCAGGATTCTAAGGTAACAGGGCCTGGAAGGAATGGACCCTCAAGGATCCCTAAGTATTGGGGGGGGGGAAGCTTTCTCATTATGAGGCTGGAGAGCAAAAAGGTAGCCTAGGACCCAGCCTGGGAGAAGTGTTCTTACCAGTCCTTAAAGAGCGAGCAGAGGTGATAGGAGACGCCAGTGAATTGCAGTGCAGGGGAATCTCTGAGAGGAAACTGAACCATTCTAGAAACCCAGGTTCACCCATGGTCTTGCAGGATGACCCTAGAAGCTCAGGGAGTTAGCATATGGCCCAGAGGAAGCTGCCGTTCTCCTTGAGGAAATGGAGGGGATTGCTGTGTTTTCCAGGGCCCAGGGGAATCATGAAAGCATCCAGGAATCAGCAGTCACAGCCAAACAGGTCCCCACCTGCTGACCAGTGGTTCATCCAAGGATGCTTCCTTCTTCTTCCATAGCTGGCTGTGACTAGATCAGTGGCTGACACTGGAACCCCACTCTTCCGGGTGAATCAAACAGAACTTGGAGCATGCTAAGGGCACCTGGAACCTATTGTACTACACTGTCCCTCCCCACCTATGGGAACACACAGTGGCCCCACCTTCCACATGCTATTTCTCGCCCACATGGAAATCAGGACATCTGCATTGATATCTCCCCCTTCTCTGACTTTCTGGGAAACCTTGTGATCACCAAACAAGATTACAGTTCATCCTCATCCCTTGGGGCCTCAGAGATTAAAAGAGCTATTGTGTGGCTCTTTGTTGACCTTGCAGAGACTTGGGCCTTCTACCCTTAAGTGAGAGTGGGAGGCTTATTATCCAACTCTTGGGGATAATATGGCCCCTCACATTCTTTACAATGGAACAACATTCCTTAATCATCTTTGGTTCAGACATGCTAGATTCTTGTGCATCTCAGGGTTCTGGTCATCATGTGACATAAAAGTCAGGGGAGAAGCAGCTGACCCTATGAGTAGAGGCAGACGCCTTTTACCTATGACCTCCTGATAATGTCAGGCAGGAGGCCTGTTCCTGTTCTCCCTTCCTGTCTCCTTCCTTTCAGAATCTCGTGGTCCCCAATTACTCAGAGCTGCAGGAGGCCTGCCAGGGAAGAAATTAGAGCTACACATCAGCTATTCTATATTTACCACCTGATGGCCAAGGAGGATCTATCTTCTGCACAATTAAATGAAAAGAGTTTTAATATCAGCAAAGCAAAGGACTCTAGCAACAATGGAGAATTAGGTTAGAGGCAGCAATTGGATTAGTGCCGAGCTGCAAGTGAAATGAAGACTTGGACACGGGAGTGTTATCCTTCTCCTGTGACAGGCTCTTCCTTGGCGGGGGTGGGGAGGGTCTGGGATGGGAGGAGTTGGGCTGGATTTCTGAAGCTAGCCCAACTCCCACCCCTAGGGAAGAGAGGCCAGAAGAGGCAACCTTTCCCCAAACCCTATGTAGTAGAGCAGATAAGGGGATATATTTGTGGTCATGGGTGCTACTCTGGTACCCCAGACCATCCAGCCTGCACATCTCCAGCTGAGAAATAGACCTCCACGCAGTCCTAGCATTCATCCCCGCTCCCTAGGCCATTATCATCTGTCTCCAGGACTGCTGCTGTCACCCTCTATCCTTTGTCTCTTCTCTCTTCTGGTCACCCTGTAACTACACAGTGTGTCTTCTTGAACCAGCCTCCCTCCCTAGAGGATGCATCAGGAGACAGAAACGTACGCGCTCAGGTAACAGTTCCTGTGATCACAGCAAAGACATCACATTTGTGGAGAGCACAGACAACTAATGGCCCTTTCTTTATCTTTCCAATTTCCGGGTTGTTTTCCTTGGGCTTATTAAATGGGGTGTTCATCCAGGAAAAAAGGGTACACACAGCTCATTGCTTCTGATTGCCTTTCCTATGGCCACTGTTCCAGGCCTGATTGCAAACCCAGGGCCTTGGCTGGAAACTAGAGCAGATCCTTCCTTCCCACAGCTGCGGGAGTGTGGGTGTCAGGCCTCCCATCAGCCCTGGGAAGCATCCTGACTTTCTCCGCCCTATGAAGACATACTCGTCCTCACCCTATCTGTCTGAGCCTCCAGACGGAAAACTCCATAGCCAACTGGGTCTTATCCATTCACCTACTTAACGACACCAAGTCCTCCTCTTACCTAAGTCTTCCAGAAATAGTCCAAGTTTGCTCAGGCTGACAGGAGTCATCTGGAGGACCAGAAAACATTAGTCATTACCCTTTAAGCCCCACATCTGGCAGGCCCAAGAATCAACTGGAGAGCTTGAATTTCCATCCCAAGTAAAGGAGAGAAAAGTTCAAGAAGTAAAATGGCCTCCAAATAAATAGTATTAAATAATGGGACTCTGCTGCCCAAATCAGTCAGCGAAGAGCAAAAGAAATAAAGCAACTGTCACATTGGGATTGCACTTTTTAATCACAAAACATATTGAATAAAGGGGATATTCCTGGGTATTAGGTACCAAAAGATAGGAAGTAAAAATAATTTTTACAGACCTCTGGATGAAAGCATACTAAAATATTAGAGATATAGATGTAGACACATCTGAGATGACAGTAAAGTCATACAGTTGTTCCTCCCTCACAGCCGTGCGGTCTGACTTCTGAGATACCCACTGGATACCAAAATCCTGAGACAGTCAAGTTCCTAACACAAACCACATGGTATTCACATATAACCCACGCACATTTAATATATTTAAAACTTCTCTGGAATTCTTATATTACCCAATATAAAATAAGTGCCAAGCCAATAATTGCTGTACTTACCAGAAAAACAAATCTGTGCCTGACCAGAGTGGGTGACATTTTTCTGGATACTCACCACCCACACGGAGCTGCTGTGCTCTAATGACTTTAAAGGTGTCACGGGAGCCACTACACTAAAATCTCTTCATGGGCATCACGGAGACCACTGTATTCGTGTCACTTCATGGTGTCCTAGAGGTGCTTGCCTCGCTTCACAGGCGACACAGCACGTTACATTGTGCACAGAAAGACAGCCGACAACAGCCCATGGTTCTTTTCACTGTCTGTACTCTATAAAGGAGCCAAAATAAGAAACCAAATGTGCTGTTGCCTGCATGTGGAATATGTTCTTCTAGCTAGGTCGTCTTGTCTGGCCTCGGTGGGATACCAAATATGAGCATTGTGGATGTTGTATAAAAAAATGAATAAACACAAGATAAGCCAGAGCACTTGCTGCTGTACTGTTCAGGGAGGACTGGGTGCGTGACAAATCTGCAAGCTCCAAGCTCTGTCTCCCAGTCCCCGAGGTAGCTGTGCGTCATCGCTCACACTTTGTCCGTCTGACGTTGTTCTCCTCAGCCCTGTAGTCAGAAGTCTCGTGCCGCTTGTCTTCCTCATCCTGGTTGTTCCCTGTCTCCAAACAAGAGCCAGTCACTCTTCTCTGACAGTCCAGTGAATGTCCTAAAGTCCCTCTTGGGATCAAGACTTTGGAGGGTGATCCAGATGGTCACTCCTGACCCCTTACCAGGGAGCCTTCCCTCTTCACACGCCCATCGCCCCTGACCACTGCGCTCCCTTCTTAACATTGGCTGCAGGCTCTGTCATGGAATCTCTGCCTCGTTTGCTCATAAGACAAAGCAAGAAGCAGCGTTGCATCGCTGGGCTTTGCTGAGGCGCAATGAAGAGGACAACACCAGACTGTGGAGCACACAGGGTCTGTAGTGTCCAGAGAAGGAAAAGATTAGCTACCCTTATCATTGTTCCACAGATGGTCAACATCGCTCTTCAGCACCTGCTGCATCCAGAAGTCTCATGAGAGTTGCTTCCCAGGCAGGAGCTATGTGTTTGTGAATTCTTCCTCATAGGCTTTCTGATGGCTCAAGGAGTAAAACAGTCACCTCCCTCCTCGAAGTGCCCATGAAGAAGACAGAGGCTGGGCCATGGCTGACCCATCTGTCACATTTGCTTCTCTCCTGCATTATTGAAAGTAAAGACAACTCACCAATTCCCTTCAAAGGCCATCCTGGTTTTCATATAAAGAATACTACCTCTTTTCTGGGTGTGCCTCATAGATACAAGAGGTTCCATTTGACTCAAACACAAGGAAATAATAAGCGAGGCCTCTGGCCCTAGAATTTGTCTTTTCGCAGCAGAGGCCTTGGATGATGGACTCTCCACGTGGTCCATAGGCACGCATGCCTGAGACAGAGAACAGGACCATAAGCAAATAGCCTGACTCCTAGATGACTTAGCTAAGGCCACTGTCACGAACACCCCAGTTAGGATACTTCCTCAGCAGAAATTTGTTTCCTCATAGTTCTAGATGGCTAGGAGCCCAAAATCATTGCCTTGGCCGGCTGTGCTCTGAGACCTCCCTCCTTGGCTTGTGGGTGTATTTCCTTTTTCATTTGACTTTTCTTCTTTTCTGTCTCTGCCTCAATCACCTCTTCTCATCACGACAGCAGCATATTGGCTTAGAGCCTCCCCAGGGATATCATTTTACTGTAATGACATCTTTAAAGTCCTGGTTAGGCTTCAGGTATAACTCAGCTAGTTAGCGCATGTGCCTGGCACGTGTGAGCTCTCAGGTTCCACCTCCACTCAGCACTCCCAAAAATACAAGTAAAAGGTTCTATGTCCAAACGAGCACATTTTAGACTGTAGAGTTTGAAAGCTCAAGATGGGGATTTGAGGAAGAACTGAGGAGCTCGCGGTACCTTGGGTCCTCAGGTTACAGCCACTTTATTTCCTGTCAGGTTCTATGAGCTCACTGCTCTGGTATCTCACCTCTACCAGACTCCTCCAGCATCTCTCCAAAGCTGAGCTCCTCTCCTGCAAGAAGTCTTCATCCCACCCCAGCTGCACCCTCCTCCCATATCTGAACCTCTCATCTCAGACCCTTGCCTCGCAGCCTGGGTTTCTGTGGAGAGCTCCCAAACGGGCCCTGCACTGAGGAGGAGTGGGGTCATGCCAAGAAGGAGATAGGATCGAGGTCTTGTGGTGTGTTGGGGTGAATGGCTGGGGGCAGGGGACCAGAGCAGCAGGACCTGAAGGCAGAGGCAGGAGCAGGAAGATACCTGGGTCTATTTGTCCTTCTTGCTCTCTGCCCTGACCTGACTACCAGATGTTCTAGATGTTCCCAGGGACTTCCCCACCTCCAGTCCTGAGAGGGTCAAAGGGAACCCCTGTGATTTCTGGGTGGAGAAAAGCATGGCTGTAACTTAACCCAGTCTCACTCCAATTCGTGCCTCCCATCCCTACTGTCTCCTTGTTGCCTTGACCGGTTCCTTTTGGCTGCAGGCCTCCCAGCTGCGCGAGACAATGCTGTGGGCGAGAAGGAGTCAAAGGCAGGGCCAGTGTAATCCTTGGGGTCCAGCCTTATTTGTTTTCACCAGTGTGTTTTGGTCACTGGAGCCGTTTCTGGCACACAGCATAGCAGAGGCTTGACAGAAACATTTGAACACATGAGACAGAAGGATGAGGAAGCATTGTCCCTGACCTTTTGTGTGCTGTAGAGATGGAGAGTCCCCTCTGTGACCCAGTTAGTAGGGGGCCCCTCAAGGCACCAACTGAGGAAACAGGAAGGGGTCTGTGGCTGTGGACTTGACCCTTGAACCTGGGTCTGGAGAGCAAGGGCAGACAGGAAGTTCTAAATACTGGTGAACTGACCCATTGAGTGTACTGTCGCCAAGCATGTGAGGTAGATGCCCAGACACCAGCCAAAGAAAGCAAAAAGCATTGGAGTCTGAGGCACACTTGCCTTGATTTTGGGTCCCCGTTTGGCTCTGGATCCCTGGTTGCCCTAGTCTCCAGTTGTCAAGAAGGTATCAATAGCCCTCTAGTGGGCTGGAGAGATGGCTCAGTGGTTAAGAAAACTGCCAGCTCTTCCAGAGGCCCTGAGTTCAATTCCCAGCAACCACATGACGGCTCGCAACCATCTGTAATGGGATCTGATGCCCTCTTCTGGTGTGTCTGATAGCTATAGTGTACTTACATACACTAAATTTAAAAAAAATAAGTCTTTTAAAAAAATAGCCCTCTAGCTCTGATGGTCAGGTTTCTCTTGGGCCTTGGGAGATTCTATCCCAAGAAGGTAAGCAGTGGTCTCCCCAGAGACATTCAGAAAGGACTGTCCTCTCAAAGGGCAAGGGAGAGCATGGGAGTTCAGATCCTGGAAAGGTTGCAAGAGAGAAGGGAGTTCCAATGGAGTAAGGGCTACAGTGAGAACTAGCTTTGCCCTGACTCCCACGCCTCCAGCCAGCCCTGCAGGCCTCAGCAACCCTGAGTTCTACGGCCCCAGGGGTGCTGAAACGGCCCTGTAGGCTTCCCAGGGTCAAGGCCATGGCGATCTCTAGGGGGACCCAGGCTGCCTGCAGGAGCTCCAAAGACCACATGTACAGCAGTTGGAGGACCTCAGACTGGGAGGCAAGAGATCTGCTCTCAGCCCCTGCCTGGAGGCAGATTCCCCGAGTGGCCACAGTCAAACTGCTCTCTCTGCCTAGTCACTGGCACAAGTTCTGAGTCCCGAAGAACCAAAGCTACTTCTGTGGTGCCTATAGGAAGGGCATCCCAGTCAGGCGTGAACCATTGCAACCTATGCCCTTGGCCTCCCTGGGCTGTGAGTTCTGGGAGGGAAGGGCAGATTCCCTCTGCCTGGCACGTCTGTGTGAGCAGTCTTCCTTGCGAAGCCTGGCCCAGGGTGCTTCACGTAGGTTTGCAGCAAGCAGTATGGAGCCAGGTCCTGTACCAAAGCAGGACTCCACACAGGGAAAGGCCGCGGGCAAGAAATGAGCCCCAGAAAGAGATGGGCAGGAGATCTTGGGCTCGAGGAATTTAGAAAAGAAGTTTTTGGGAGTTATGGGAAAAATCAGAGCTACAGTCTTCCTTATACCCAATTTTATCTGATTTTATTTCTATGCATTTTCTTTCCATCTTTTCATATCACAAAATGCCATTTATTCCTTCTGATAATGATTTATTTGGCATGTATAATGTGTAAGACGTGGTGCAAATTAGTCAAACATCACCACAGCCCGTAAGTGAGATCCCACCTGGAGTCTTGCCTGCAGAGCACACACACCTGGCCCATGTCTGTGGCTGGTACAGTCCCACCCCTCTAATGCCTGCCCTGGCACAGGTGCTATCGAACACACTAAACAAAGACTTCCACCTTCATGGGACACAGATTCCAAGGCCGCAAAACAATGAAAAGCTACATATGGGAACTAAGTTGCATTTCAACAGGAAGGGACACACAGAAAACTGCAGAGAGAGGAAGTGGCATGACCCTGGGTGGGAAGAGTATCCGCTCAGGAGAGCCCACTGTGGTGAAGGAGTGACCCAGGCAGACATCTGAGAAAATGGCTCGTGCAAGGACCCTGGGTCAGGACCTGCATGCTGGAACGGAGTCAATGAAGATAAAGCAAGAGACAGTCCTGAAAGGCAAGGCACACAGGCCTTCCGGGTGCTCAGTGTTTGACTCTGAGTGAAGTAAGGAGCCCCAGGAAACCTTGGCAAATGAAATAGACTGCATGGTATAAGCAATGGGAGGGGCAGGCCATGGGTTGGAGGATTGACTAGCTTACTAAGTGACTCCACCCATCACTTGGACCCCACTGAGGAAGAAGAGGCCAAGAGTTCAGGACCCATTAGCCCTGAAAGTGAGCCCTGAGCCAGGGACTTGAGCCAGTGGGACACAGGCCTAAGGAGCAGTGAGTGCTGGGGGCTGAGCTTCTCTGAGACAGTACGGGTTCCTATGGTACATCAGCCCCTAGAAATGTAGTGTCCATCTGCCTGAGGTTGCCTGCTATGGATTGAAGGTAAAAGAAGAAACTAGCAAAAGCCTCAGGATGGGTGAGCCTGAGCCCTTGAATTGCTCAACAGATGCCACTGGAATCAGGCATGGCCCCCGCAGCCTGGCCCACTTCCCACAAGCCTCCAGATCACCAGAAAAAAAAATAAAAACAAAAACATTGCTTCTATCCAGACCAATAGAATCCGTTAGTGCTTCCAGGAAGGTGTCCTGAGGGAACTTGCCAGGTATATATAGTTCAGGATAAAGAGGGAGGTGACCGATGGGGTGAGGTGGTAAAGGGCAGGCCCACGCCTGTTTGTACTCAGGGTATCCAGAGCTCAGAGATACAAAACAGAGAGAGCTGGTGACCCAGAAGCCAAGACGGAGCCAGCAGATTAAGTTCTCTGAATCTCAACTTCTCATCTGTGAAATGGGCTGAATGTTTCCAACCGTTCTGAAGCTCAAGAAAGTGAAACAAGGGGTCCTAAGAGAGCTTGGTGGTTGACAGCACTTGCTACTCTTGCAAGGGAGGCAGGTTCAGTGCCCAGCACCCGCATGGCAGCTCACCACCACTGAGAGTGTACATACATAGCCTTGTGTCTTTTCTTAGACTGTCTTTTCCAAGTCTTCAAAGAGGCATCATGGGACCAAGCAAGCAGACCCAGGTAGCACATGTCAGCTTAGGGACCATGATGCTTCAGGGTCTCTGAAAAGGGAGCTTTCTTTGTGCTGAGCATCTTTGGGGGCCTATAGAGGATGAGTTTCTACACTGGACATACTCAGACATATTCAGAGTAGACTGTACACTTTGCTGCCAGCCTGCTGGTCATAGGGTCCCATGCCATTTCCACTCATCTATGCCCAAATCATGGAGCTAGCTGCCTCTTTCCTCGCCTGTGATGTCGAGCTGGTGATGACTGTCCGTCAGCCTCTTTACGTGGTGCACACGCTCACACTCGAGTCCAAGAACAGCGCCTGGCACTCGAATCGTTGTCACTGCTCAGTCGGATGCAGCCACTCCTTGGCTGCAGGCCAGAGGACTGTGTGCCAGCAAATGCCATATGGGGCCCTGGGCTAGCACTTTTTCTCTCCGTAGCCTCCACACTAATGATCTAGGTTCTCCTGGGATCAGGTGGGTAAGAGCGAGCTGGACCTATGTCTAACCGCCCACCCTGCCCTGGAGCCCCCTCAGACCCTGCCCACTGTCCATGAACAATACACTCGCTGGCTTGGCTACACTCACAGGATCACAGAGAGGTCTGTGCAGAGACACAGATGCTAGTCGTGTCTGGAAAGCCTTGTCCCAGGTTCCCTATGTGAACACGGAGAGTCCGGAGCCCATAAGGTCCAAAGGAGCGAAACCTAGGAGCAGGGCTGAATAGACCGGCGTTTGTTTCACTGAGCGCCCTGGAGAGCTGAGCGAGCTCCCATAGTCATGCTCCAGGTCCTGGGGAGTGGTAAAGCCAGGAGGATTGCTTTTGGGTCTCTTCCTGGTGCCCTTGCATCCAATCACCAAGTATTAAAGGCCAGAGAACTTCTTGAGGACTTACACTGCTCAGCCATACAAGGGTCCAGAGAGCTTGCCTTCACCCTGCCCAGGTGCCATCCTGCCGTCAGGCAACCCTGTCCTTCTAGAGCTGCAATGACCAGCTTTACATCTCAGCCTCAGGCTCAGTCTCTCCTCTCAGGAGCAAAGAAGACCATTTCCTATCATCTAGGCAGTAGGGAGAGGAGCCAAGCTGTGAGGACGAGAAGTGAAAGGCAGCTTACAAGTGCCCAACATGGCCCCTGGCACTGGCGCTGTGGATCCAATAGGAGCTGGGCTTTCTCCTTTCCATGCCTCTCAGCCAGGCTTTGTCCACCCGAGAAGTCCCAACTCCCAGCAGAGACTCCCCCTCACCTCCCCCACCCCACCCCACCCCCGCCACCTTCTTCCGGGAGCCTGCTCTGTAAGCAGGTCTTGTGGTAGCAGCCTCAGCCTTAATTTTAGTTCTGGGCTGGGTAATTTCCCGTGATTACAGGCCCTGTCAGTATAGCAAGCACTCCAGCTGCTAGCAAGCCAGCAGGCCTGCCTCATCAGGGAAGGGCCAGGCACATGCTCACACACGTGCCTCACCCTCAGGGACACATGCTCCCTCTCATGTGTGTGCACTCACGAACATTCACACACGCACACTGAGTCATGCACCCTCACATATACAAGCACACTCAAATGAGCATCCGCCTTATTCAGGACCAGGACCCAGGGGTCCTCAGCCAAGCTGTGTGTACACAGCCTGCACCATGTTCTTCCTACCAGAGAGTGCTGTCTGTGACATGCACATATATAGATAGCATCTCTCCCCTCATCCCCACAGCAAATGATGAGTTTGACAACTAGGACAGGGACAGCAGAGATAACGGGGCCCTGTGGAACAAGGGCCCTCCTTATGGACCCTCCTCTTCAAGCCGGAATCCTTCTTTTCCCTCCCCCCTCTCTTTCCAGGCTAGCACTAGAAAGCAATACCCTATCCCTCTCCCCATAAGCACCGTGTGCTCATGCCTGTGTGTCAGCAGACATTGTCAATGCTTCCATGGCCCAATGGTGTCCCAGGAAGAACATGAGCTGGAAGATCCCAGGGTGGCAGTACTAGACTTGGGGAGGCTTTATTAAGAAGTGGAGTCACATGGCAGGTAATTAAGTCAGAACTACTTTTGGAAGGAACTAATGCTGACATTGAGGAATGAGTTGATTCTTAAGGGAATGAGGTGCCACAAAGCCATTCCTGATGTACAGACTCCCCTTTCTGTCTTGCCCTGCGACATCTCCACAGCCCCCCGTCACATGTGCTTCCACCACAGGTTGAGGAACCTAGAGGTCCTCACCAAATCTCAGATGTCCCCATGCTCTTGGGTACCCAGAACTGTGAGCTAATCACATGCCTGGCATTTACTAACCACTCGACGTCAAGTATTTTGTCATAGTCACACAAAACAGCTTAAGACAGAGACATCTGCCGTGGCTCGAGATTACAACCCTCTCCGTCTGTGGATACGGCGTAAGTGAGGCAGAGGGAAGACTGGCCGCAGAATGGAAGGCTTCGGTCATATGGAGCTGATCCTCACTGTATAGGTGAATCCCTGGCTGTCGAGCTCCAAAGCTGACTTACTACACATTCATAGACATTCTGAACTATGTGAGTAGCTTGACACACAGGGCCCAGCCAAATGAGAGGACACTCTGCTTTTTTCCCCCAGGTCTCCTACTTTTAAAAAATATATGTCACATCAGGGTCTATTTTGTCCCTATTCCATGGGTTGTAAAGAACAAGAGTCTCTGTGTAGGGCATGTGTGGAACCTGGTGCAGCATGAGACGGTTAGAACGATTTGAATGATCCTGGTTGGTTGGCTGGACAAGCTGGGTGACCCTTTGTGGGACATCTTATAGGACAATCACAGATGCAACCTTGAGCTTCAGGGAACTACGTGGTGGTGTGCCCTATGGGAGGTCTGTCTGCTGAGGTTTCCTGGGGGCCATCACAGCACTGTTGCTCTCCACACAACTACCTTCTACATGGAGTTTCCTGTGCTCCCGCACCACAGAGCCTAGCTTTGAGCCACTTCCTATGTAGACAGTTGATTACACACAGAATGCATCACCATGGAAGCCTCCTTGCCAGCCCCCATCCCTGGCTTTCTCCTCTCAAGCCATCCCCACAGCTGGGTTGACAGTTCAGCAACCCATCTCACTTGCCTTTGTTCTCCTGTGTCCTCCAAACAGGGCTAGGTCTGAAGATCGTATCCCTGACTCTGTGGCATCCCTCAGCACAGCCTGCTTGACGGTGACCAAACACAGACAGTTATGGAATCCAGGGTCCCCACTCCTATGGGCTTGAGTGAGGGGCTTCCAAGGGGACATGAGCAATGGGCAGAGCTAGGACTTGGCCCATCTGTTCTGTGCTGAGCCCTTGATGTGGAAAAGCTGGCTTCGGAGGCTAGCACACAGCAAGGCTGCTGGCTGAGAGGCTGAAGGCCTTCCGTGAGGATCTGGAGGACATGAGAAGGCTTTAGACTCCACACAGACTATTCCTGTCTGCTTGCCTCACATCATGATAGCCAAGGCCACTGGATGTCTGGGAGGACCTCTGTGAAGGCCATCTGTCCAGCAAGAGCCCAGAGCTACGCACAGCAGAGCCACGCCCAGCAGAGCTGTGGACCACGCCGGTGCCATGGCGATGCCATCTCGGCCAGCCTTTCCCAGCCCGGTAACCATGGGAATGTACTCAGGGCTGCAGCTGCTTATGCAACGCCTCTGAGGGAGGGAGGGAAGGAGGCTCACGGACCCACCTACTTGATGCAGGAAAGCCAGAGCCCCAAAAGAGCCTGAGAACACGTATGTCACCCACCTGCTACTCCCCACCTCAGGGCAGGGAGAATGTCACACATTCTTATCATGTAACAACACCCTATCTGGGTTACAATGACCCCGAGGGGAAGAGAGGACAAGAAAGAGAAAGTGGGGCCCGAGGACAATTCTAACTAGGAAGATGTTGGCTGTCTGCTTGCAGAAAGGCTCCGGCCACCTCTGGCAGCCCCGGGCCCCAGATGTTTGTATGGCAGAGGCAGCACAGCTGCTTTGTGTGCTATTCTGGTTTCGCTGCCCTGAAGCTGGGAGCTGGAACCTCCTAGAGGGAGGAGTCGGGGGCTGCGATGAGCACAAGCTGGAGAGCCAGACAGAAAGAGCACTGTCCGCAAGAAGAGGTTCATACACATGAGCGAGCCAACCGGAGCGGGCTGAAAGAATAAATCCACCCCTGCTGCTTCTTGTTATGTTCCAACACCACAGTCTGCTGTACAGGCTCTAGGGCTAGAGCCCTGGCAGCGCCCATAGCCGCAGGGTAAAACCATCACAGGTAGCATGTAGGAGTCCAAGACACAGGCTTCCTATAGCAATTGCAATTCCCCCAGGTCCTCTCCATCCTGTCTCTCTCTCTCTCTCTCTCTCTCTCTCTCTCTCTCTCTCTCTCTCTCTCTCTCTCTCTCTCTCTCTCTCTGCTATCCCTCTCATGTTGAGCGCCACCTCCTGAGATTACTGGCCTTCTGCAGGTGCCCCAGAGCTCAGGAGACTCTGGCCCAAGTTCTCCTAGTCCCCCAAGCCCCAACCTTCACCTGACAGCAATGCCCAGGTAAATGGCCAGCACCCTAGTAGTGTCTTCTCTCCTTATCTCCACAATTCCCCTCAGCTCCTCCAATCTCTTCTTTCACTTTACCAGGAACCCAGGACCCAGCTGCATGCCCAGAACCTCCTCTCCTCCCAGGGTTCCCCCTCCACTTGCAGCTCCACCCTGACACTAAAGCTCGCAGGTCCATGTCCCTCCCTTCAGTTCCATGCCCACTGCACAAGCTCTCTTGCACCTGTAGCCTACTGTCTTTCACCCTCCAGTTACAATAATTTCCCATCTCTACATGTTCCCATCACCCAAACTCCAGCCAACCTTGAATCTAGACATCATGGTGAATTCGCATCCAGTAGCCCACTTCCCTCTACCCATTCTCACACCAAGCCCCATGAGTCTCTGCTACTACCTTTAGGCAAATACCCTCTTCCCAGCTGTGCCCCTGCCTGAGTTCTTAGTCCTTCTCAAGCCCCACAACCTCCCTTTGATTGCACCACACCCTCCACCACCCATGGTTCTATCTCCAGCTGAATGGCATGTGTGCCCTCTTCTCTCAAAGCCGAGCACAGCCACACCTGCTGGGATCCACTTGGACTCAGAACTGCCTCTTGTTACCTGCCGTGTCCCCACCTTGTCCCAGGCACACTTCAGTCAGGAGCTGCTGTACACACTGCCCCCACTTTCCCACGGCCCATTCACTTCTCAGTACCCTCCCGTCTGGCTCCCACGGCTGCCAACCCCCTGCCAAATCTGCTCTTGCTGTGCGCCGTGCTGCCAAATCCTGGATGCGCCTCCAGCCTCCTCCTGAAAGGCTGCACAGCAGTGCTCAGACCCTTTGCCAGAAACTCCATGCCACACTCTTTGTTTGGCCCCATGATTCCACGTTCATCTGCTTTCCCTCCCACCTCTCTGGCTGTTCCTTCTCAGCCTCCTCAGAGACTCCGGCTTCTCAGTCAGACCCTAGAGGAAGTCGAGCTGGTGTCCTGCCTCAGGAGGTGGCTTGGCCTGAGCTCTTGCCGTTGAAACCCAGCCATAGTGTAAACTCCACGATCCCCAACTCCAAACTAGATCTCTTTCAATCCCACTTCTCCCTGAAGCTCCAAGATATCTCATGCCCACCTACCTCCCTGGGGGTTTCATAGCTGTCTGTCCCTGTAGATCTGCTCAGACTGCCTGCCACTCTCCTCTGAAACTCCCTCCCCTCACCTCCACACACACTCCAGGAAACCTCTGAGAAACTACCTCACAAGCTAACTAGCTGTTAACACCTTTTGTGGAGGTTTGAATATGCTTGACCCAGGAAGTAGCACTATTATTGGGAGGTATGGTCTTGTTGTAAGTAGGTGTGGCCTTGTTGGAGGAAGTATGTCACTGTAGGGGTGGGCTTTGAGTCGCTTCTCTTAGCTGCCTGGAAAACAGCAAGTAGTCTTCTCCTGTTTGCCATTAGAACAAGATCTAGAACTCTCAGTTCCTGCAGCGCCACACCTGCCTGGACGCTGCCCTGCTTCCTGCCAGGATAATGATGCACTGAACCTCTGAATCTGTAAGCCAGCCCCAATTAAAGGTTGTTCTTTATAAGAGTTGCCTTGGTCATGATGTCTCTTCACAGCGATCAAACACAAACTAAGACACATTTTGAATCTGGCCTTATGCTTTAAACTCCCTGGTCAGAGTCTCCAGTTTGGATCCTGGGACTTTCAGTAGAGCCCTTTGCTTGAACTTCAGTCGGCATACACCAGCTGGGTGGGGGGGCTATTTTAGATGTACAAGCTTTGTTATACATTTTTGTAATATTGATAGACACTTTGATAGCTTCTTGCAGCTCTCCTGGCACTTTGAGATCTTGGTATAGCCCTGCCAACCCCACTGCGGTCTTGGTCAACTTCCCCTTCTGTCACTGAAACTCATCCAGTTTACCTCTTTCCAGTCCCCTCAGTGCCAAGCTCCTCCCTGCCACAGGGCCTTTGCACATACTGTTTCTTCACCTAGACAACTCAAATTCATGGTCTAACTTTGCTTAGCTATGCTTCTTATGGGAAGCCTTCAATACAAATCTCCACACTAGATTTGGTCTTTCAGAGCCTTGTTCTGTTCACATTTTACTTCTTATTTGCATACTTACAGCTAGTACAGTCATTACAGTGGCCATTTGTCTCCTTGTGCTGAACTTCTGTCACATTTGTGGTTGGTTGGTGAGCTTGTTTGGAATGCACTTGCTACATGAGGAGGATCTTACCACAGTGCTGACTCTGACTTGCTATCCCAGCCCTGCTGGTGTGAGACACCAGGGGCAGGACCCAAACTTTCCCCATCAATGGAGGCTCCTTTGCACGGTGTCAAAAGAAAGCAGGTGGGTCTGGGTTTTGAGAATCATGGCGGTGAAAGACTTGTGGTTCTCAGGACGTCCATGCAGTGTCCCCCGTATCACCTCCCACCATCTCCGTGACTAAAAACAGTGGGGAAAACATTTGCCTTGGCTTGTGGTGTGCTCACTGATCCTGGCTACTCAGCTTCTACCCTGGCTTCCTAGACCACCAGAGACCAAAGACCATACAAAAGCCTTGATAGAATCGTGTTCCTGCAGAGGGGAAAGAAGAACAGGCATCCTTAGACTCTCTGCACCTAATGCAGGACCAGGGAGCCCTTGCAGGAATAATGGAAGAACAGAGCCCAAGAGAGTCCCAGAGGAAGGTAAAGCCAGATCTGAGGCTTACCATGCCCCACATGCTTCTTCATAGCCCAGCTCCCAGCAATGCAATGAAATTATCCACAGTCTAGATGCCTAAGCAGCCGGGCCAGGAGGGACCCCCGTGCAAATACACAGGCAGCCAAGCGCCTGGTCCAGGAGTCATCTCTAGCCCTCACCCATACCCTCTCTGCTCTGGCCATCCACATCCAACATGGCTGCTCCCACGCCCAACCTCAGGCCCGATCGAGAGGCTCTTTCCACATTCCTAGAGCGAGCCCAAGCATCAAGGAAGGTCCTTTCCTCCTTCCTCCTTCCTCCTTCCTTCCCTTCCTTCCTTCCTCCTTCCTCCTTCCTTCCCTTCCTTCCTTCCTCCTTCCTCCTTCCTTCCCTTCCTTCCCTTCCTCCTTCCTCCTTCCTTCCCTTCCTTCCCTTCCTCCTTCCTCCTTCCTTCCCTTCCTTCCCTTCCTCCTTCCTCCTTCCTTCCCTTCCTTCCTTCCTCCTTCCTCCTTCCTTCCCTTCCTTCCTTCCTCCTTCCTCCTTCCTTCCCTTCCTTCCTTCCTCCTTCCTCCTTCCTTCCCTTCCTTCCTTCCTCCTTCCTCCTTCCTTCCCTTCCTTCCTCCTTCCTCCTTCCTCTTTCCTCCTTCCTCCTTCCTCCCTTCCTTTTCTTCTTTTCTTTCTGCCTCCATACAATATTCCTCTCAGGACCTGAAGAGAGGTGCTGAGAGAAGCAGGTGGGTTGGAAAATGGAAGAAGACTTTTTCCAAAAGAGGACATGCTCAGGAAACTCCCTACAGCCCCACACATGCACAGAGACCCCTTGGACACTAATTCTCCCATCTGCTCACAGTTCGCAGGCTCTCTCTCTCTCTCTCTCTCTCTCTCTCTCTCTCTCTCTCTCTCTCTCTCTCTTTCTCTCCCTCCCTCCGTCCCACTGTCCTCCTCTTCTTTTCTCCCTGTTTTCCCTCCCTCCCTTTCTCCCTCTGTCTCCTTATACACTTGTACCCAACAAGACTGGTCTTTCAGATAGCCCTCCCCTTCTTCCAGTACCCTCCTTTCCCACACCCAGCACCTTTTTCTTTCCCCAGCCTTTTAGACTTGCTGAGCCCCAAGCCAGATCCTGGGAGTCCTGATGTCCCTGTCTAGATGAGGACCTCCTCCTGGGACTGCATTTCCCAAGCATGGCCACGGTTCATATGCCACCTGGTGGCCAGGATGAGCATTGCTTTTTCTCCTCATTCTTAGTGCCCTTCCCAGACACCGGTTCTACCACCAAGCCATACCCTAGCCCACCCAGTGCCCCTCATGAAAACCCTTAGACATCACCTTCTAGTCAGCCTCTCCTGCCTCAAAGAAAAAACCAAGACTCAGAGAGAAAGAGTTTGCAAGTCAAGAGCTTTGCCATGAACTTGCATGTGCAGAAATGTTCTAAGTCTTCAGAGACCTGTCACAGTGTACATAAAAGAGGTAGTAGGAATTTGAGGCTCATAACAAAATCGAAAGGGACCAAGAAGTAACCACAATAAAACACCTAGGAGCAGCTACATAATTCCTAAAGCCAGTGTTTCCACCACAGCTGACCTCATAAGCTTCGTTAAGTAAGTGCTACCTAGCCACTAACTAGCATTTATAATAGCACCAAGTATTAACTAGCAACTCACTTCCAATTAACTCCTAACACTCAACACAAACATTAGCCTCTAGACACTAGACTAACTGCTAACACTGACTGTTCACCTCTAATTAACCACTAATGTTAACACTAACCAAGCTAACACTAACCGTTAACCAACACCACTGCAATAACTCAACCAGCAGTGACAACACCATTAAGTGTTAGTGGAAGGTGTTTCCATGGGAACAGTGCAGAAAATCCATCATGTTGTCACTGTCATGCAAAAATACACTGGACCAGCTTTGCCAGGGGACAGTCTGCATTGGTGCAAGAGTCCTGACTCTAGGAAACTTGACTCTGGAATCTCTATTCATTCTGAACACCCCCCTTTTAATGTTCATAAAGAATTTCATGCAGGAGAGTCTGTCACCACAGCTACTTACTTTAAAAGGAAGAGAAAGGAGGAGGGAGAGGATGAAGAAGAAGATGGACGAGAAGGAAAATGAGGGGAGGAGGAGGAGAGGAAGTCTTCACCGAAGGCAAGTTCATAAATAACCTTCAGGTAAATAAAAGACATCACAGAGACTTTGCAAACTTTTTTAAAGCTTTTTATTTTTTTATTCGCTATATTTTTTATTTACATTTCACATGATTTCCCCTTTTCTGGCCCCCCACTCCCTGAAAGTCACATAAGCTCCCCTCCCTCCCCCTGTTCTCCCACCCATCCCTTCCCACTTCCCTGTTCTGGTATTGCCCTATACTGCTACACTGAGTCTTTCCAGAACCAGGGGCCACTCCTCCGTTCTTCTTGGACATCATTTGATATGTGGATTATGTTTTGGGTATTCCAATTTTCTAGGCTAATATCCACTTATTAGTGAGTGCATACCATCATTGATCTTTTGAGACTGGGTTACCTCACTTAGTATGTTGTTCTCCAGCTCCATCCACTTATCTAAGAATTTCATTAATTCATTGTTTCTAATGGCTGAATATACTCCATTGTGTAAATATACCACATTTTTTGTATCCATTCCTCCGTTGAGGGACATCTGGGTTCTTTCCAGCTTCTTGCTATTATAAATAGGGCTGCTATGAACATAGTGGAGCATATATCCTTATTACATGCTGAGGAATCCTCTGGGTATATGCCCAGGAGTGGTATAACAGGATCCTTCGGAAGTGATGTGCTCAGTTTTCTGAGGAACCACCAGACTGATTTCTAGAGTGGTTGTACCAATTTGCAACCCCACCAGCAGTGGAGGAATGTTCCTCTTTCTCCACATCCTCGCCAACACCTGCTGTCTCCTGAGTTTTTTAATCTTGAGACTTTGCAAACTTAATGACAGGAAAAATACTGTCTCCATATGCCCTGAGGCCGCATCCACTAATCACTATTTTTAAGAGCTTGGGGAAGGAACACATGTTCCATGGTGTCTCGTGTGTCAGAAGAGCAGAGAATGTGTGGATTGGTTCTCTCCATCCACCTTTTCCATAGATGCCAGGGAGAGCACGAGGCTCACCAGACTTCTGAAGTATGGGCCTTGGCCGCTGAGCCATCTCACCAACCCACTTACTCAGTTCTAAGTCCATCCTTCTACAGTGCACTTCTGTGGCTTTCTGTATATTCACAATCATTGCAATCCAGTGTTAGAATCTGTCACTTTGGAACTCTCGGCTATTTGTAGTCACCTCCATGCCTCCCCCTCAGCCACACCAGCCTGACATCTACTGAAACAATGCTAGACATCTTGTGGAAACGGAAGCATCAGAACTCTCTTCACTCATGAAGCAGTGTCCTGAGGGGAGGTTCTGTGTATGTGGGAGCTTTTTCTGACAGAATTAACATTCTATTGTCTG